>NW_018165371.1:66619-78767 GCF_001263595.1 Phalaenopsis equestris
TAACCTGCAAACCAGATGCTCCTGTCCAGGTTGAGTGAACCCTTCTGGCTGCTCCATGTAAATCTGCTCCTCCAAATCACCATGCAAGAAAGCAGTTTTAACGTCCATCTGCTCCAAATGCAAATCTCAAATGGCTACTAATGCAAGCACTGCCCTGATTGAAGAATGTCTGACGACAGAAGAAAAGATTTTATCATAATCTATCCCCTTCAGCTGTGAAAATCCCTTTGCAACCGGTCGAGCCTTCAACTTTTCCCCTTCTTTTTCTGATACTGCTGGTTTCCTTCTGTAGACCCATTTGCACCCAATAGCCTTCTTTCTCTCTGGAAGCTGAACTAGCTCCCAAGTACGATTTTTCTGTAAAGACTCCATCTCCTCAACCATTGCACCCATCCGTTTTTCTTTCTCTTGGCTAGTGATAGCTCCTTGAAAAGTGGCTGGATCATTGCTGCTGATGAGAAGTGCACATGAAACTAAGTCTTCATAACCCAATCTTCTAGGAGGCCTTACATTGGTGCGTCTCTGTCTATCTCTGGCTAGATTGTAATTCTGCAGATCATCTGGAATAGAATCACCATGTGTTGAATTTGAACTTTCACCTCTCTCAGAAGCAATTGGCTGTTGTTTTAAATTTATCTGCACTGCATCTGACCTGGAACTGTTCCCTGACACCTTGTCTTGATTTTGTTGTAACATAAACTGCTCATCAAAAACTGCATCTCTGTTAATCACCATCTTCTTTGCAATCGGATCCCAAAACTTGTATCCTTTTACACCTTTCTTGTAGCCCAGAAAGATGCACTTCTTGGATTTTACATCAAGTTTGGATCTTTCATCTCTAGGTACATGCACATAAGCAGGACATCCAAAAATTCGTAAATGATCAAATTTAGTTGGATTACCTGTCCATACCTCTCTTGCGACCTTGCCACCCAATGATGCTCGAGATGATCTATTGATGAGATTGCATGCCATATTCACAGCCTCTGCCCAGAAACTTTTAGGAAGCCTTGCATTCAGTCTCAAGCACCTTGCCCTTTCAGTTAAGGACCTGTTCATCCCTTCTGCCACACCATTCTGCTGCGGTGTATTCCGCACTGAAAAATGCCTCTGAATCCCATGCTCCTCACAGAACTTCTGAAACTGCGTACTCTTTGTCATTATCGGACCTCAAATACTTGATCTTTCTACCAGTTTGGTTCTCCACCTCAGCTTTCCACAACTTAAATTTAGAGAATACTTCAGATTTTTGCTTCAAGAAATTGCTTCAAGAATTGCTTCAAGAAATACACCCAAACTTTTCTGGAGAAATCATCAATAATGGTAACGAAATACTGAGATTCTCCCAATGAAAAATCCTTAGTAGGTCCCCATACATCAGAATGCACATAATCAAGAATTCCTTCAGTTTTATGGTTTCCAGTCATAAAACTGATTCTAGTCTGTTTTCCAAGAATACAGAACTTACAAAGATCAAGATTGCAGCTTTTAACCCCATGCAGCAGATTTCTTCTATGCAATTCTGCCATCCCATGTTCACTGAGATGACCCAGATGCATATGCCATAGCTTTGTACTGTCATTATCTGATTCCACAGAATGAACTCCACCTACAACTGTACTCCCTGTACTCCTGTAGATATTGTACTCCCTAACAGTCTGTAGATATTACCTGCAGTCAACTTTCCTTTCATCACCGTCAGTGCACCCTTAACAATTCTGATGGTTTCCCAATCCTCATCAGCCTTAGGAATAAAACCATTTTTGTGTAGAGTGCCCAAGGAAATCAAATTCTTCTTCAGATCTGGAATATGTCTGACATCAGATAACATTCTAACTGGGCCATCATACATCTGAATTCTGACTTTTCCAATACCAACTATATTGCAGCATCTATCATCAGCCAAATAGACTGAGCCATAATTAGTTGACCTATATGAAGTAAATCACTCCTTGTTAGGTGTTATGTGATAAGAACATCCTGAATCAAGAATTCATACGTTCTGTGAACTGAGTTGAAACTGAAAACATATCGTCATCACTGCAATTTGAATTATCACTCTGTACCACATTTACAGACTTCGATGATCTATCACCTTTCTCCCCAGCCTGTTTCTTGAGCTTTGGACAATCTCTCTTCATATGACCTGACTCATTGAAATTGTAGCAATGAATTATTTTTTTGCCTTTGGACTTGGATCTGGATTTTTGTTTTTTAGAACCCTCATTCTCTTTCTTCCTTCCACGATCTTGATTACCCTTCACATATAAATTGTCTCCATGAGAGTTTTCCCCTACATTCTGCTTCCGATGGTTGTGAGCCAACAATGTTACAGTAATCTCATCAACTTTGATAGTTTCCTTCCCATATGTAAGAGTAGTCACCAGATGTTCCTAGGAAGAAGACAACGAACACAACAAAATTATTGCTCGGTTTTCATCCTCAATAGTCACATCAAACTGTGATAAATCTGTGATTATTTGATTGAAGCCATTAACATGCTGCATCAGATCAGAACCTTTTTGCATCTTCAGCCCAGACAGTTTTTGCTTCAGATACAATTTATTCGTTAGAGATTTAACCATAAACTGAGTTTCCAATTTCATCCATACCTCCTCTGGAGATTTTAGATTCATCACGTGATACATAATATAGACGTATCGTTGCTGTCGCTCGTTGTTGCAATTCTTCTCAATCTTCATCCTCCATGACATCTGGTTTCGTCGACCTTAGAGCTTTCAAGAATCCCTGTTGCGCCAACAAATATTTCACCCTGGTTTGCCACAATCCGAAGTTACCAGTTCCGTCGAACTTTTCCACCTCAAATTTCGCACCAGAAAATGTCATCTGAAAATTAATCTTGCAACAAAAAACTTTTGCAAATTCCTTTACATCTTTGGTTAGAACTTTTTTTTTTGAAAAAAAGAAAGAAAAAAAAATTGAAATTTTCGAGCAAAGAAAAAAATTTCCTCTCCGCCTCCAAAAAAAGAAATAAATATTTACTTTATTTCCTCTCTGTTTCCAGCAAGGAAAACCATATCTTAAAATTAAATTTACTTAATTTAATTTTAAATTAACTTTAAAAAAGAAAAGAAAAAAAACTTTCCTTTCATTTTCTCCCTGCCTTTCTCCAGCAACTTTCCTTCTCCGCTTTAATTATTTCCTTTAATTAAAGCATCCAGAAAGGAAATTTTCTTCTCCCTTTAATTATTTCCTTTAATTAAAGCTTCCACCAAAGGAAATTCCTTGATTACTCAGGCCACCGATGAAAGGTGCAGCGTAATCCCTGAAATCACGCTTCTGGCAGCGAAACCTTGCTCCTTTCATTTCCTCGCGAACCTTCCTACCTCGTGAATCCCTGGATCGCAACTTCCCTTCGTACAAGCTCTGGATCGCGAATCTTCCTCCATTCCGCACAAGCTCTGTCGCGAAGCTCGCACACTGCCGCGAAGCTCTCTGTGCGAATTCGTTCGCACACCCTTCGCACACTGCCGCGAATCCGCGGAAGAATTGCGGAAGAACCGCGATTTGTGCCTATCGCGATTCTGCTTTTCCCTCCCACGATTCGCCTCTTCCGCCGAAACAACAAATCCTCTGCGATCCTTCTTTGCTCCAACGCCCAAACCAGATATTCCTTCTGTGCACAGAAATCTTTCCCAGCAGCCTTCAGCAAGAAACATGTTGTCGCCGATCGAGAAGCCGATTCGTCCTCCCGGCAGCCTCCCGCGCCGAACTATTCTGCCAGAACGACGAACCTCCTTCGTCACTGCGTCGATCTCCTCTGCCCTTAAACCTGTCTCTGATACCACTTGTTGAGAAAATAGGGCGAAGAAAAACAGTAATCGACACAAATCCAGAAGAACACAGAGATTTTAACGAGGTTCGGTAAAGATGTCTACGTCCTCGAGAGCAGAGTGACGAGTTCCTTTCAATATTCAAAAAAGAGATTACAGAATATAGGGATACCTCCTGAGGTTACTAACAGACTTATTTATAACCCAAGGAGTAAACCTAGGCACAATATGTAATTACAACATTACCCCTGTACCATACCGCGGGGCTTTGCCCCCGCACCCCAACCCACGTAACTTCCCAATTTGGACAGATTCTTCCGCTCCGCTCCGCTTCGATCCAGCGTCTGTCCCTATATGGTATATGAGTCATACCATAACAGGCAGGCAAGAGTTCAACTGAGGCTGTTGACCAAGGCGATAAAGAGATTTCGATTGGCAACAATGAAACTATTTGCCAAGGTTTGTCTATGACTTTGATAGGAACGATAAGGAAGTTCTCAAATAGGACACATATACGATTATTAGTATGTTGATTCGGGAGTCCTCGAACAAATATGCCAATAAAATTGATGAAGATCAGAGGCCAAAAAAAGGTCAACAATGTCACAATAACTTACCCCTAATATTTCAATTAATCAAATATAAATTTAGGAAAGCCAACCCATACCTTTTTTCTTTTACTTTGAATTCTCATAGGCAAGAATCAAGAGGAAGAAATTAAGCAAGCACCGAAGGGTTATTCTCTCCCCATCCGGTTCAGATATATTTGACTCGTCTATTTGGCTTTAGTTATCTCATCAACTATTCCTACAAGAAAATGTCCTCGGTGTATATAATAAATTTTCTATGTTTCTCTCTTTGTTTTGCTTTAAATTGGTGGGTATGCTCATTAATGAAGGCGACCACCAAATTTGAACCATCATAATTTAGCATTTGCAAATTGCACCTTCTCGTGCTCCTTGTGAACCCGTTACCATGCCGTGGGCCCATTTTAATACGGCTCCTGTCAAAACTTTCACATTTACACACCTAGAACTCAAATCTTTAATTTCACTTCTAAAATTGGTGTTTCACTTTTAAAATGTGATAAGGATTTGAATGCTATGTGTGTAAATAGAAAAGTTTAGATGTGAGATATGTAAAGACATAAAAATTGTGTCCTATGTATGTGAATGCCCTTACATTTATTATACTTTGGTGAGATAAAACTAAACATGAAAAATATTTATGTTCCATTAAAAGTTATAAATATAAGAAGTATAATTTAGGTGTTAGATATATAAATACATATGAATTTGGTGGTATGTATGTAAATGCCCCTAAATAAATAAACTCTTTAGGCAGCAACGTCTTCCACTAAATTTGAGAAGAATATATCTATTCCTAAAATGTTTTAACAGTTTGTTCTTCTTCTACTATAGTCTCCTCTCCAGTATTTAGAAAATTAATTGGCTGTTGAGAAGGCCCAAGATGGAAAAGGGATTGTAGTATCTAAACTCGGCTTAAATTGAACAATAATTTAAAAATAATGACACAAGTAATATATAGTATTTTGGAAATTTGAAGCCAACTAGCTTAAATTTTTTTATCTAATCATAAGCTTTAACTTAATTATGCTGATTAAGCAATCAAACTCTTGCCCGTCTTAGGTAATCTACATATCTATAAGCTTAGTTCAGTTTTAGTTCTTCCATTCGTTGTTTGTTTTTTTCCAATGATTTTATTTTTTGTTTATATAGAAAGGTATCATTGTCATAAATATATTGTCATTTTTTTGATAAATCTCTATCAGCATATCTAGTATTGTAGCCATCGCTATATGTTCTTTGCTCGAAGAATCCATTTCTTTGTTCGCATGAAGGTCTGTGCTCTACGACTCTTCTTAAAAGTGACCAACACTTTCCTTAATGACCGATAATTTACTTTTATTCTTAAAAATAACCGATTATGTGTCGTTATTTTAAAAATATGGTTTGAAATGTATGTTATTCTTAAAAATGACTGATAAGTTATTTTAAAAATGATTGTGTTGGATCCTAAATTATCTTTTGGATCACGCTCAAGGAATAGAGTGTTGGTCGAATGAGCGAAAGAGATATATGACACAAGTAATATATAGTTTTTTTGAAATTTTATGGGATCTCCTCCCAATGAAAATGATCATCATATTTATAATTATTCGGTAAAGTATCACAAATTACTTCTTTGTCCTCACATTCAATGTGAAAGTTACTAAAATTTACAATTCAATACACCTTTAAATATTTGTAACTCAACAGTACATGTTTTGGTCCCGTAACTGTTGTTGGCGTCATTCTATATCTAAAACTACTCCTAACGCTGCTTCCCAACTGCAAAATATTTTTAATATATAAATGAAAATTCTCTTTGATTTATTCTTTATTGTTTTTCTTGATTTGCGCATAGAAATAACATCTTAATGGAACCTGATGCAACGTATTGGCTTGTGTAGTGGGCTATATAAGGGTTCGAACATATGTTAAGCAAAACTTTTGCATTTTTGCTTTTGGTTGCCTTAGGTCATTCTATTTTCATAGCTTGATGGCTTCTAAATATTCTCTTTTGATTTTTGGCTCAATTAGATCATCCAAGAAATTAATTTTCATTGAGTTTGAGGTTAGTTTTTTAGACAAGACTTGTGTTTACGACACAAGTGTCTTTATGGATCAAATGGATGCAGTTGTCCATGCCACTAATTGCCTGGGCAATGACCTCATCTTTAATTGAGACTAGTTTCGTTGTGACCTTTGGCTACCCTTTTTTACAGAACTCTGCTCAATTTTCAACTTCTATGGCATGATACCAGCCTAAGTGAAGCCAAATTCAATTGGCACGATGATGACAAAAGTAATTTACTTGCGCAAAAGAGGCATTCCTTGGTCTAGCAAATTGTTTCTGCATATGTTCTCTCTTCAAGTAGAGCCAGAAGGGTACACGGCTTTTGGAACTACACAGAAGTTTTATTTAATCGATCTGGAGAACAAGATAAAAGTTCAGGTTTATGAGGAGTTTTTATGATGAATGGGTATCTCGACTAAAGGCACAAGAGGTTTGTATAAAAAAAGTAAGAAAATTTCCTCTCAGCTGAAAGTAATGATGCAGATCATTCTCGACCGGCAATTGTTAGTGGTCCAAACAAACTATAAATCAAATGTTGAACCTGAGAGATTTTGGCCTAATGACAGAGAAGTTGTGGGCTCTTTTGATGAAGCTAAGGAAAAAAGATAGCTAGAGGATGTCGAGCTGCTCTTGAAAAAGGAGTTAAAGAAGATGAAGAAAGCGAACCATTCCCTCGTCAGAGAAATAGAAGAGGGAAATGAAGAAATGGCCCATTAGGAGGGCAAATACTAGGTTTGGATTTTATTCATTTGGTTTGAAATTTTTTATTATTATTCAAAATAAAGTAAAGTGGTAATTAATACTCAAGAAACGAAAACTTCCCTCGGAATTCATAGGTGATTCAGAAGATAGCGCGACTCCATCCCTTTTTCCCCATAGATACTGAAGATCGTCTAAGCACCTTTTGACACAGGGGATCTTTCGGTAGCCTTCGACTGGTTTAATCCCTATATTTGAAAGAGATAAAGCAAGACGTCAGTTGCCATTAATGCAGGCTGACAGAGAGCTGGATGATGCGCGGTTTGTTGTGTGTTACTTTTGTAAATATTTTTCAATATTATAAATTACACACGACAACATTAATAATAAATATGCAATTCAATCCCAATAAAAATAAATTTAGTAAAACTAAATTTATCTTGTAAAATCTTTAAACTGTCAAACCCATAATAATAACCTAAGTATACATATCGCTCAAATAAAAAAGGACTCTAATATAATCCTAAATATCGATCCCACAAAGAGTTGGAAATTCTTATGACTATAATGTAAAACACAAAATTCAAACTATAAAACTTAAGTACGAAATTCAAATCTAAAGTAATTGAGTGTATGCTAAATAAAGTGCAATTAAAAGAACTAAGTTAACTAAATTATTTTTAAAACTTTAAAAGTAAACTTATAAAAACTAAACAAAGTTTCTGTGACAAAGAATTCAAATTTAAAAAAGCATCATTCCTCTTTACAATGAGTATATGAATTATGAAGAAATTAAAACCATTTAAATATATTAAATATATATATCTTGTGCCTCCAATCCCTCCACGAGGTCATTCGCCTCTCCTACTCCTCCCTGGAGGTCTCCACGAGGTCATTCGCCTCTCCTACTCCTCCCTCGATGACCTCCCACTCATCTGTGCCTCCCTTTTCTCTTTCTTATATGATCCCTCTTTTCTCGCTTCTTCCCCTCCATTCCTCAAGAACAAACTCGCTCAGGCACTTGCCGCACTTATCCACCTTGAGTACCATTCTCTTTGGCCTTCCCCTTTTCTCCATAATCTATTTCTTCTGCCTTCCCCTGCAGCATGAGAGGAGAGCACGACTGCGACCTCCACAGTTAGAGCGAATGACACGCTGAGAGCAAAGGGCACGAGAGGAAACTTCACCCGAACGCGAAATGAAGACTCGGTCGATCCTGCGTCCCCGTCCATTAAAGATCCCAAAATGTCATTTTGGAATAAGATCTCCGAACGCGCAAACCATACTGTATGACGTTATTTTGAAAATGTCGCTCACACTAATAAGTTGCCCCAAACAGACCCCATGAGAAAGTAATAGGCGTTTACATTCATAAAATTTATTTTTCATTTATATATCTGACACTGAAATTTTATTTGTTATACTTTCATCAACCGAATATTTCATCACATAAAAATTTTATAATTCTAACATATAGATGAGATTAGATATGCAAATACATAGGAATTGAGTGGTATGTATGTAAATCATTAAGAAAAAAAAAACTATTGTATAGTATTAAGAGCCTTGTGTGACTGTGTCAGCAGAAATATTCTCGTTTCTTAAAGACATTTTAAAAGACCTGAAACTACTTTATCAAGCATAATTTTTTTTGACACAATAACTCAACCTCATTATGAAAACGAAAAGCCAAAAAAAAATTCCCTAAAATCCATTAATGAAATAATTTTCTAAATTAATTTTCTCAGCTTTAAATGTGTTCATGCTAAGTTTATTTGGGATTAAATTTTTTTTTATTTTTTATTTTATTTTTTTTTTTAAATATATATTTTTATATGTATCATATATGTATTTTTTCTAAAGATAAATTAACATATTTTTTAGAAACACTCAATATAAACATAGATATTTTGAGTGTCAAAAAACTATTTTATTTCAAATTAAAATCTAAAAAAAATGGTAATCTCAAACAGCCCCTAAATTATTAGAAGGATTAGTTTCTAAACTGGCAAAATAATGGCATGTAAATTATAACCTTTATTGTATTTTAAATCCAACTATACATCAATATCTTAGATAAATTTGCCACCCTTAAAAATTACATAAAATATAAAAAAAAAATTGAAAAAAAAAGAAAGCTAAATAAAGAAGGTTTTACCCTCCAAACGTTTTCATTTCTCTCCCCTTTCTTTCCGTATAGTGATTACTGAAAGCAATATGGATTTTTGCATTTGGGCAGTAGCACATAATTGAAGCAATAAAGTTCTGTACAGTAACATTGAAATCATCGGCTGTAGAGTCGGCCCACCATGTAAAAGAAAGAAAGAAATAAATAAATAAGATTAGTATGATGCATGAAGCATGCAGATAAATTAACGTTTAATGCCAGACTTTATATGATTTTAATGACCCGGCAAAGATTTGAAGTTTGAGCAACTCTTCGTTTACAGCATCATTTAATTCGATTCTCAGATAAAGGTGTTCTCAATTAACCGTTAACGCGACTCATTTTTCGGCAACATGGCGATCGATGATGTAAATTTTTCCCTGTGAAATTGCTCTCGCGCACACTAATTTTTAGTTGGTGACGCTAGAAGTTTTTATGTCTCGCAAGTCCGAAGATATTTAGTCCAAACGTGCATTCATTAAGGTAGATTATATATGTCATATTTATATGATAATAGCAAAGAAACAAAAAGAGGAAGAAAAGAAAAGGATAACATGCTCAGATGGAATTAAAAGAGGGCTGGGGAGAGGCAACCCCTAAATTTTTGTCAATTTATTTCTCGTCGTATAATATATTGAAATGTCTTCCACCTAAAGTTAAAGGTTTAATAATCTTTTAATAATTATTATGATTCAATTTAATAAATATTTAATAATTATATGTAATGATTCAGATTCAAGGAAATTACTTTGGATTGTTTAATATATGATTCAGATTCATGCAATATTTGTAGAGAATGACATTCCCAAAATTTCAAATTAAACCCCAACAATTTTTATAAGGAGTTGGACCTAGAGGAGAAAGCTTAACAAGTTCCAAGATATTTAGGCTTCCCAAGCTCCACCACTGTTGATCACCATCGCTACTGACAGACTGCCACTGACACCACCACTGAACCACTATTGGCCTGCCACCACCTTCATTGTCAACGAGTCATCACTGTTAATGCGCAATCGTTCCCTAAACTCCGCCGTCATAGCTCCTACACCTCCATCTTGGGGCCACAATTCGATCAACACTGTCGTCATTACCACACCACCGTCATCTGATCGTTATCACTGCCACACCATCGTTGTTTGACCACCACCATCGTTGCCACTAGACAACAATCATTAGTTCTTAGTCCAACCACCACCATCAGTGTTATCAAACCACCGTAGTCATGTTGCCACCATCACTGGACCATTGTTGCCCTTCCATCACCATCACAATTCTTGGACCATTATTGTCTGACCACCACTATTATCGTCGCGGGACCATCATCATATGATCGCTGCCACAATCAAACCACC
Organism: Phalaenopsis equestris; assembly: GCF_001263595.1. Taxonomy (NCBI): domain Eukaryota; kingdom Viridiplantae; phylum Streptophyta; class Magnoliopsida; order Asparagales; family Orchidaceae; genus Phalaenopsis; species Phalaenopsis equestris. The sequence goes on from NW_018165371.1 coordinate 77,272, forward strand.
ACTGTCCGGCCACCATTGCTGCAGTTATTAGACCACCGTAGTTTATTCACAACCACTTTCAGACCTCTACTGCTTGGCCACCATCAACATCATCGTCAAGTCAACATCGTCAGGTCGCTATAATAGATGATGCTGACATTAAATTTTTTGGCACCCAACCTCTATCGTCGCTCTTCCTTTACAACATCTGGTTTGTCGGCACTTCCCCAATGTATTATGTCACTCCCCTAGAAAAAATCAAGTCACATTGATAAACCCCACTTATATAGTATTTCTTTCAGGCTATTCAAGAGCATGTAAAGTCTTGAAACCTATGTAGACATAATGGAATCATTTCACTGAGCTAGGCTTCCCTTTTTGATTTTCCTGTAGAAAACTCCAGTTGTTTCCTTTACCAACACTTCTTTTATCTGTATGCGTGTCAGATCTTCATACAATAATAGGACATTTATACATCGCTATCACTATGAATTTACTATCACACAACAGTTTGACATTGATCGTGGGGAATCACTCCCATCCTTGAAAAATACGTAATAATTAATATATGACGAACTAATTTAATATTTCAATCCTATATAAGCTAATTGACTTTCAGTCCCATGATGATCAAAAGTCTTGTCGATGCTCCTCATAATATAATCTATGATAAGATGCGAAGATTTCCCATTTGAGGACAAGAACAATTTCTTGAGTCATTGCAATCTTTAAAGGTCTTCACTCTTACCCAAGATAGTCCTCCATCACCATTTCCTAATGGGCTTCATGCTCCTAAGCACTGACTTAGATGAGCAGGACTACCTTCACTATATTTTAGAATGGTCTTTCATGTAAACTTCTAACCCCGACTGTTTAAATGCAACAATATAACAATGTCTTTGATAATATTTTTCCCTTATTTTTCCTTACTTTGCAACAGAACCAAAAACTTGATCCTGGAGAAAATAAGAATTTAACTTTTTAATTTATATATATTTTGGGATACTACGCAAATATACATATCGTTATCAAGTAATATAAGACTTTTTAAATAAGCTCTCTTAAGACCTGAACATCGAACCACAGGGGAAATAACCAATATGCACTATTTATCAACAAACCTTCTATTTAAAAAAAACAATTACATAAACTATAGATATTTTCACAGTAAATAAAATTCAATTCTTTTTTTTATTTTTGATATTTTGACAAAATAATAAAACTTCTAAAGATAACTTGAGTTTATGTAAAAGAAAAGAACTTGATATGAAAATAACTTTCTCCTTATCATGAGTCAGTAATATAATATAGAATTTTGTTGTGGAAGTATGCAAATTGTGTTATGTCAAATAGGAGCAAAAATATTCTTTACCCTTACTAGAGATGCTATAAAGAACATTGGCTAATTTAAAGTTTGAATAGTTCTGAAGACCGGTTAGGCAGGGAAGATACTAGCTCTCACTTTATAGTTCCCTCGATTAGCTCCACCTGGGGGATAACATCTTGTATCAGAACCT
>NW_018165371.1:78867-95736 GCF_001263595.1 Phalaenopsis equestris
TCTGAGTCTAGGGAGCCCAAAAAACAAATTTCATATTTTTTTATTTATAATTTAATTATTAAAATTATTTTAGTGAAAAATTAGAGAAAATTCATTTTAAGCCTTTTAAAATTAATATCTTGACTTAGAAAATTAGAAAAATTATTTTAAATGATCAGGGAGCCAAATGTGACATTTTAGTGTGTTTTTACATTTTTACAATTTTTATGATTTTTAATTAGTTTTTAATTATTTAAATGCCTAAAAATAGCTCAAAAATGAAGTACTTATTTTAATTTCATTTTTATTTTTCTTAGGTTCTTCTAGTCATAAGGAGCTCGCAAAACTAGTTTGGTGATTTTTTATTTGTATTTTAATTATTATAACTTTCATTAATCCATTTTAATGAACAAATTAACTCCAATTGACTTGAAATTTTTATTGGGAGCTCCTCGATTAATCCATTTTAATGAACGAATTAACTCCAATTGACTTGAAATTTTTATTGGGAACTCCTCTGAATTTAAATCACAATGGAGAATAATTTTTATGTTATTTATATTTATAATTACTCTAAATTACTTTTATTTCTTTTTTTAAGATTTATAGCAATTAGGATTATTTTTAATGAGTTAAACCAAGTTTATATTTTTCCTAGAGTCATATGACAATAGTGAACCTACTGAAATAAATTTTGAATTTTTATGATGAGTATTTTTAATTTTTATAAATATTTTATCAAAACAGGGGCCATTAACTTGAAAATTAGATATCTCTAGTTAGAGATGCCCTTGACCTTGAAAAGATCAGGAGATATACCTAACAATAGATCATCAAAAGCTCCATGGTCCCATGCCATGGTTAAATGTCTTAGCAAATGAGAATTCAAATAATAAAAACACTATTTAATTAATTAAAGATGATACATGCATCAAGAAAATATGAAACCATTTTCACATTATTCCCCTCTATTTACTGAGCAAGTAGGTATTTTTATTTTTTTTGTGATTTTTCTACACAAAGATATGAAATTTTGAAGTTCTGACTATCAAATAAATAAAATAAAGCCCTATTTATCTACTTAAGTGACGCGGCACCGTGTCAACCTTGGAAGATCCAAAAAGCACACGCGACACACTCCCATTTGACGCCACCACCTAAGTCAGCTTCCACATATCCTGCTATTCTGCTCCATCCAGCCGTTCGACGCGATTCAGAGCGTTTATTCAATTCACGCGGAAACGGATGGCATTCTTTTATCCTCCTCAAGTCCCAAGCCACCGAGAACCATCCAGCTTTTAGCCTTAATATCTCGATCGATGCTTAATTAAATTAAGTTTGATTTGTTCCTATAGACTTATATAGACTATGAGAACATATCCATATGATTGATCAAGCTTTAAATCGAGTCTATGAGCATGGATAATTAAATGAAGCTCGGTTTAAGGGAAGAGTTCAATACCTTTGCCCAATAAGTGTGGCATCAATTGGGTGCTTCCAAAAGCTTGCCTTGAGTCCAAAGAGCTCTTAGATGAAGCCTCAAGCCATGGTGAAATACATAACTATAAAGTTGACCGAGGCCTATTTAATGGTTTGATCCCGACTGGTTATATGCAACTGTATAACAATGTATGCAACTTATATTCTTCAATTATCTTTCCTACTTTGCAACAACACCAAAAATTTAATATGGAGAAAATAAGAATTTAATTTCTAATTTATATATATATTAGGATACTATGCAAGTATACGTATCATTATCAAGTAATATAGAAATTTTTTATTAAGCCCCAAATACACAATATGCACTTCTTAAAAACAAACTTTCTATTTCAAAAAGAAAATTCCTTAAACTATAGTTATTTTTACAGTAAATAAAATTCAATTCGTTTTTGTATTTTTGATATTTTGACAAAACAGAAATAACTTCTAAATATAACATGAGTTTATGTAAAAGAAAAGCACTGAATATGAAATATATTTCTCCTTATCATGAATCAGTAATAAGTATAGGAATTCTGTTGTGGAAGTATTTAAATTGTTTATTCTTTACCCTTACTAGAGATGCTATAAAGAACATTGGCTAATTTAAAGTTTGAATAGTTCTGAAGACCGGTTAGGCAGGGAAGATACTAGCTCTCACTTTATAGTTCCCTCGATTAGCTCCACCTGGGGGATAACATCTTGTATCAGAACCTAAAATAATAAACTAAGTTGGGGGCTTCAACCTGTCACTTTAAATTCCTTTAACTCTACACCCTTCAAATATTATTTCCTTATTTATTTGCACTGAATCATATGAATTGCATTCTCATTCATAAAACCTCATGTGATTCTTTTCAATTGTTGACTGAGACAATATCAGCTCGGTTCTTACATGTTCTCACAACAAATTTTACATCAATATGGGCCAGATCAAGAAGTAAATGAGGTACATGAAACTAAATCATCACAACTTCTTCCAACATTAAAGATTAATAATATCTACAACTTCCATCCAACACTTTAATTACCTATCATTTTAAGGAGAAAGATAAAGAAAACTACTCAGAATCCATGGAGAAAATAAAACCACACTTTAGTTTAAAAGTAGAAATCACTGTCAAAAAAACAAGAAGTCTCAATTAAATTCAAAAGTAGTTCAAAACAAAAGAAAACAATAGAGAAAAACTTATCTCAAATCCTCCACCAAACTCTTCAAGTCCCTTTGAATCTCTTCTCTTTTACAACACTTTTACAAAAAGGATAAAGTAAATTTGTGGTGCCTGAAAACCTCTCAAAAACTATCTTTAACTCTTCTCAGAACTCCCCCTTTCCAGGACTTTCAAGCACACTTCAAAAAGTCTTAACTTCCATCTTTTATAAATCTCCAAGAGGAGCCTTAATAACTCTTCAAAATGTGTCCCAATTTGATGTATTCACCAAAGGATGCCTCCTTTCATAAGTCTTCTAACCATATTTTTGTTTCTAGTGGACATAATGATACATTTAAAAATGTACTGTTTTTCATGTTATATATGATATTGCACTGTAATGGTATGTTTTCTTGTGTTTTTTTTAGATACATCAAGTTGAAGAATTTGGAGTGATTGGAGCAAAAGGAACAAAAATGAACTAAAACGGAGCAAACCAGAGCAAATCAGGGAAGTTAGCAACTAAAACGGGGCGCACCAGAGCCAAGGGGACCTAAACCGGACAATTAAGTGCCAGTTCCCGGCACTTAAGCGCCAGTGCTTAAGCACCCAAAATGGCGCTTAGGCACCACACAAATAGAGAGGAGGGCGCTTAAGCGCCCTAAAAACGGCACTTAGGCGCCAGGACATTTTTTAGCATATCTTCTAGAACATACATCAAATTTGGACGATTTTTGAAGCATTATTTTGTGTATTACTTGGGGAATTCATTGAAAATGAGAAAATGGACTTTCTAGAAGAATTTGGGGAAGTTATAAGAAGTTATGAAGAGTCACTTGAGGCACCATTTTGAAGATTCATTGAATTTGGACATTTTTGAAGAGGCACTTGAGCATCTCTTGGGAAATTATAAAAAAAGGCTTGGAAATATTTTTAAAATAACTCTTAGACTTTGGAACTAACAGGAAGAGGAGAAGAAGGCTTGGAGAAGAGGAAGAATGCTTGGGTGTGAGCCCCAAGTGGGGCGGCAAGGTGAGAGAGAAAGAGAGAGTGCGAGAATTTCTTCTTTTCTTGTCACTTTGTTCTTGGAGAGCATTGTAAGGAGATTGCTTTCGCTACACAAGGTGAGTTTGATTTACATCAGAGATAAGTATTTTCATTGTATTTTTATTTGAATTTAGTACTTTGTTAGTATGATTTCAAATTCTTGTTCAATGAAAAGTTCGTGTTGTTTCTCCATGTGTAGTGAGTAGTTTTCTTTACTCTTCCCTCTTATAATAAATTAGTATGCATGTGTAGGATAAAGAGTTGTGTAGAGTGAGATTATATTATGATGATTTTACCTTGTTCTTCATTTACATGTAAACTTGATTAACTTGCATGTTAAAATCTGTTGTGAGAACATGTAAGATCTGAGATGGTGTTGTTTCAATCAACTGTGGTAGAATCACATGACATTGTGTGGATGAGAATGTAGTCCATATAGTTGACTACAAATAAATAGGGAAATAATCTTTAATAGGTGTAGAATTAGAGGACTTTAGAGTGACAGGCTAAATCCCTGTAATTTGGTCTATTATTTTAGGTTTTGATGCGAGATGTTAGCCTTCAGGTGGAGGGATAAGAGGGAACTCTAGAGCGAGGGCTAGTATCTTCACTGCCTAGCTCATCTTCAGAACTATTCAAACTTTAGTTTAACCAATGTTCTTTATAGCATCTCTAGTAAAGGTAAAGAATATAATTGTTCATATTTGCCACAATCTCTCTCGCTACTTGTTTTACTTTTACACATGCCACTAATTTTATTGAATGAGGAAGAGTTTTTTTAATATATTAAACCACACTTTCTGATTTTTACTAAGTATTTTAGTTTAGGATTAGAAGTAGTATTATAGTGATAATTGTAGAATATAATCAAAATTAAACAATATAATCAAAATTAGAATATAATCAAAATTAAACCTTTATCGACATTCCAAGTTAGGGCGTATTATTCTAGACAAGAACTTCTCTTGAAAGCCGCTGTGATTAATCTCGATCTTCGTGGGATCGATATTCGTGGCTTAATCAAAAAGCTCTATATTACTTGATAACGATACGTATACTTGCGTAGAATCCCTACTATTTACAAATATAATTAAAACCTTACTTTACTTGGGATCAAGTTTGTGATTAAGTTTTTCGTGCCATTACGGGGATTAAAATCTTCAAGTAGTGGTGTCAATTTCATAAATCCTCACATATACAAAATATCGGGATCATATAACCACCATCTTTAGCCAATAGCTACCTCAAATATCCCTTCAAAATTTGGCAAAATAAAGTAAACCGTCACATAACTGCCTCTAACACTTAAGCGTAAGGCCTCTGGCACTTAGGCATGGCCTTCTCTGTTTCACCGGCGCTTAGGCCCCCAAACACATTTTCCCCATTTTTCACATTTTTGCTCCAAATTTGATCCTTTTTTACTCATTTTAGCATTTTTCACCTTTTTACTTTTACCTGAAAGAAAAACACATAAATAGTTTTCATTAAAGCACAATATTTCAAAAATAAGTATAGAAATGTGTCTAAAAATACTATATATTTTAGGTGTATCAACCTCCTTGAAAAGGAAGTGATTGGGTAGTCCCTTTTTCTTTCACTTGGATATCTAACCTACAAGAACTAACTCTAAGATGATTGACAAACTTTTCTACAACCTCGACGGATCATTTTCTTCAATTTTTTGGGCATGATTGTGATTAAGTTGTCGTCTCATTATCTATTTAGATATCCAGTCTACGAGAATCAATTATAAATTGGGGTTAACTTTCCCCACAACTTTGAATGGTCACTCATATTAACATATTAGATATGAAAAAATTTAAACAAGCTCTTGACATGAAAATAAGTATTACTAACTAGCTATTCTATATTTTTTCATGTATATATAAAATTTACAAATATATTCAAGTTCAAAATACAATCCCAAGCTAGGCTTGTATTCCATGGATAAGGATTTAGCCATAATCTCAAAAGGGAAGTAATGGTAATAATACATATCAAAATTTTCATTAGCTTGAGATCCATGTGGCAGTCATCCATTCCTAATTAAGATACAATCAATCCTAGGGAGATTGAATTCAACCTCCCCCATGCATGTTAATGTTGTTGAGTAATATTTTGATGCATAGCGATGTGCCTAAAAATGTACTATTTTTCATGCTATATTCTTCAATGATATTGCACTTTGAAGGTTTGTTTTCTTGTATTTTTGGTTGTAGGTACATCAAATTAAAAATTTTTGAGTGATTGAGCAAAAGAAAAAAAATGGACCAAAATGGAACAAAACGGAGAAAATCGAGTCGAACATGGCACATCGGAGTGATGGGTACCAAAACTAGTGACTTAAGTGCCCGTGCCTGGCACTTAAGTACCCAAAATGGTGCTTAGATGCCACCAGACAGAGAGGAGGGCACTTAAGCGCTAAAAACAACATATCTCCTAGAATATACATTGGATTTGGACGATTTTTGTAGTGTTGCTTCCTGTATCTCTTGGGAAATTCATTGGAGATGATAAAAGGGGCTTGCTAGAAAAATTTGGGTTAGTTATAAGGAGTTTTGAAGAGGCACTCGAGGCACCATTTGGAAGATTCAATGAATATGGACATTTTTTAAGAAACACTTAACACTTAAGAATCTCTTAGAATCTCTTAGGAAGTTATAAATAAGGCTTGAAAATGCTTTTAAAAGGACTCTTGAACTCTTGAACTAATTGGAAGAGGATAAGAAGTCTTGGAGAAGAAGAAGAAGGCTTGGGCGTAAGCCCAAAGGTGGGCGACCAAGTGAGAGAGAAAGAGAGAGAGAATGAGAGATTTCTTCTTTTCTTTTCACTTTGTTCATGGAGAGGATTGTAAGGAGATTTCTTTTTCTTTTGCTATATTGCTATATAAGGAGAGTTTGATTTCCATCAGAGATAAGTATTTTCATTATATTTTGATTTGAATTTAGTACTTCATTTAAATGGCCTTAAAGACATGTTCAATGAAAAGTTCTTGTTGTTTCTCCATGTGTAGTGAGTAGTTTTCCTTTATTCTTCCCTCTTACAATGAATTGGTATGCATATGTAGGATATAGAATTGAGTAGAGTGAGAATATATTGTGATGATTTTACTTTGTTTTTCATTTATATGTAAACTTGATCAACTTGCTTGTTAAAATCTGTTGTGAGAATATGTAAGATCTGTAATAGTATTATCTCAATCAACTTTAGTAGAATCACATGAGATTGTATGGATAAGAATATAGTCCATATGGTTGAATGCAAAAAAATAAGAAAATAATATTTGATGGGTGTAGAATTAGAGGACTTTAAAGTAACAAGGTAAAGCCCCTTAATTTGGTCAATTATTTTAGGTTTCGATGTGAAATGCTAGCCTCTAGGTGGAGGGGCAAAGGGGAACTCAAGAGTGAGAGCTATTATCTCCCCTGCCTAGCCCATCTTCTGAACTATTTAAACTTTAGATTAACTAATGTTCTTTATAGTATCACTAGTAAGGTAAAGAATATAATTCCTCCTATTTGTCACAATCTCTCTCACTACTTATTTTACTTCTACACATGTCACTAATTTCATTGCATGAGGAAGGGTACTTTTAATATATTAAACCCCACTTTCTGATTTTCACTAAGTATTTTAATTTAGGATTACAAGTATTATTGTTGTGACAATTGTAGGATAAAATTAAAACTAAACCTTTATCAACTTTACAAGCTATTGGCGTGTTATTTTAGACTAGAACTTCTCTTGAAAGCCGTCGTGATTAACCTCAATCTCTATGGGATTGATATTTGGGGCTTAAACAAAAAGCCCTATATTACTTGATAATGATGCGTATACTTGCGTAAAATCCCTAACAATTTAAATATATAATTGAAATCTTACTTTGCTTGGGATCAAGTTTTTTGCGCCATGACGAGGGATTAAAATCTTCAAGTAGTGGTGTCAACTTCATAAATCCTTACATATAAAAAATATCGGGATCATTTAACACTTAAAAAATTATCTTGGATAGGTCAAAAAGCTTGGTGAATTTTCTTAGATGCCTTTTGCACTAGTTAATGTTTTTTTGTTACCACTTCAATAAACAACCTCAAAATAATGAAACTTTCTTGGTGGATTTTCTTAGATCTCTTTCACATAAGTTATTATCATTGAATAACACTCTAATAAATAACCTCAAATAGATCAGATGTCATTGGTGAATTTTTTTTTGATATCCTACATATATGTTAATGGTTTCGAGCAACACTTTAATGAGTGACCTTCCATATAGACTAACATCATTATGAAAAACAACCACAAATAAATCAACTATTCTTGGTGAATTTTCTTATATCTCTTTTGCATATGTTAACATTTTTGAGTAACACTAACAAAAAATCTCTCATAAACATTATTGGTACATTTACATAAATATCTTATGTAAATGTTAACATCATGAAATAATGCTATAACAAATAGCCTTGCATATAGGTTAACTTCACTGAGTATCACTGCAACATACAACCACTTATTGGTCAAACATTAATGATGGATTTCCCTTAATCTTATTATTGTATGACAACAAAAATTTATTTTTTATCATTATTCATTGGTTGGGTCACTCATTAGTCACTCTTTAGTGATCAACTAAATGCAATATGCATAACCTCTAGTGTTTGGCTATAATTATTTACCAATAACTATTATTTTTCAAGAAATTTAATGACTTAAGCTAACTTAAGGGGAAAATTTATCACTTAAAATGATGTTGGGCTAAAAATACTGCCGTCATCATCATTATTGAGCTACCATAGCAAGGTTGACAACTCCACCATCACTAGACCATTTCGTTTGGGTCACCGTTCGGTCACCACCACCATCATCAACAGATCATTTCCACTAGTGACAACTCCAGAAACCCACCATAGTAGACTAACCAATGGAGTTGCTACTACCATTATTGGATTACCATATTAATGCATTCTTGTCATCCCATTAATACATCAAAATAATGTGCAATTTTATGTATTTATTTTATGCTCAAATTTGGTGATATTGCACTTTAAAGAAGAGTATTTTCATGTTTTGTTGCTGGTATATCGATTTAGGCAATTGGAGCAAAAGAAAAAAAATTTGGAGTCAAAATGGAGTATTTCAGCATCCTGGCGCCAGAGGTGCTATTTTCAAGATAGCTTGTGCCAAAGGCGCCATTTTATAAAGAAGCGGCGCCAGAAGCGCCAGAATCCAGAGAAGAGTTCAAACTTTAATAGGCTTGCACCAGAGGTACCAGAACTGGCATCAGAGATGAAATAAGATGGAGTAAGGCGGTTAGTGTCTATTTTTGAGCTGTTTGGAGTGATTCAATGCATATAGACCTTTGTAAAGGCTCTTGAATGAAGAGAGTTGTCTCTTGTTGTGAAGAGGTGTGCCTTTCGGGGAAAAATGATGGAACTTTGAATTCTCTTGAAAATGAAGGCTGACTTTAATTGAAAAGAGAAGAGTCTAGAAAAGAAAAGGGGCGAGAGTTTGAAGAGAGAGTTGGCGTGAGAGAGAGGTCACAAGAGAAGGGAGGATTTTCATCTAGAGTTGTAAAAGGTGAGAGATTTCTTATTAATTACATTTCTAAGAGAGAATTGTGCGTGATTGTAAAGAGAGAAAGTGCTAAAAGGGAGCTCTAAGGGATTTTCTTGAGAATGAGTGTTAGAGAAGTTGTATTGTTTCCTTTATTTTGTTTTGTAAACTTATTTTTTTATATATAAAATCTATGTTTTTTCATATCCTTCTCATAAATTCTGAGTAGTCTTCTTTATCTTTCTCCCTATAATGATATATGGTTTTGTTAAGAATTAATTTTTTTATATAAGATTTTAAATGTTAATAATTTGTGATGATTCAAACTTTGATCTTCATTTACTTTTCGATTTGGCCAATTGAAATGTTAAAATTTGTTGAGAAACATAAGATCCAACAGGGTCATGCTTTCTGCAACAAGGTGAGAGTCACATTCAATTCTATGGGTGAGAATGCAGTCCATGGGGTTGCGTGCAAATAAATAAAAAAATATACTTTGATGGGAGTAAAATTAGAGATTTTATGATGACATATTAAAATTACTAATTTTGTCCAATTGGTTGGAAACAACAGCGAGATTGTTAGCCCTCAGAGAGGGGGGGGGGGGGGGGGGAGGAGGGCGCGCGGCAGTCAATATCCTCTCAACCTAACCACGAATTTAGGTACCAAACTCTGGATTAGTTAATGTTCTTTATGCACTCTCAAAGGGTAAGGAATAATATTGCTCCTATTTGGCATAATACAATTTTATATATATTTTAAATGATTTTAATTTCTTCACAATCTATAAACTCATTGCAAAGGGGAAGGATGTTTTCTTAAATTTGAACTCTTCAGTACAAAACTTTTTTTAGTCTTCATAAGTTTAGTTTTGAAGTTTAACAATCAGTTTAGTTAACTTAGTTCTCTTAACTACATTTTTATTTTACGCACAGTAAATCTACTTTAGATTTTTTTTGTTTACTTAAGTTTCGTAGTTTGAATATTGTGTTTGACGTTAAAACCATAAGAATTTCTAACTCACTGAGGGATCAATACTTAGGACTCCATTAAAGCCATTTATTACTTGAGCAATATGTATACTTGTGTTATTATTACGGTTTGATAGCTTAAAGATTTTAAAAGATAAAACTATTTTAATTGAATTTGTTTTAATTGGGATTTAATTGTATATTGACTATTTATGCAGTCATGCGTGTATTGTAATATTGAAAGATACTTGTAACGCACCACATAAAACCGTCTGCATCACCCATCATAACCTGATCAACGTCGTTAGACTAAAATGAAAGTTGTATGAGTATGATTTCCCTTTTGATAGAGCAATTACTGCTATTGCCACCAAATCATTGACACGCAATTGATGTTATGCCACTATCTCGATCAACTTCTAGTCACATTAATCACTATCATGCCAACATTGCTTGAACATCACTGCATAGTTAAACTACCACCATTCGATTATCATCGCCACCAGACCACTGACACTTGACCTACACCCATTTACTGATGTCTGCCACCACTTTTAAGCTTGACCACCATCGTCGGGCTACCACCATGTCACACCATAACCATCAGATCATTAGTATGTTGCACCACCATCATCATGCCGTGATCATGTCACACCACCTTCTTCAGATCACCACCGTGCAGGACCACCATTGCTCGATCACCACCTCCATTATATCGTATAATCACTATCATCAAATCAACGTCATTGCACTATACTAAATTTGCTTGTCTATCACAATCGACCTACTGACACCATCGATTTCACTTGATCCCCACTGCTTGGCCACTGCCTCCGTCATAGTACACCATCATTGTCAAACCTTCATCATTTGACCAATCGTTATGTTGTCATTGTCTACTAACTGTCACTGCTTCAAACCACTGTAGCCCATCCAACACCACTACAAACCACCACATTCATCATATTGTCATTGTTTAATAAATAGCATTGTCACCATAACTAATTTTGTTAAATGACCAGCATCTCTTAGCAGCTATCACCACTAGAACATTGTCACTCAACAATCACTCCTAGACCACAACTGTTATCACTAGACCAATATTGCAACATGACAATGTTGTTATTACTACAATCACAATACCACTACAATCTTTACCGAACCACTATCGTCATGCCCCCATTATCGTAAGACTGCCTTCACTTACAAGCCAACGAAACACAATAATTTGGCTGATGGCATTGCTATTGCCCCATTAAGCTATGATCAGTGAACCACTGATTATAGGCCACAATTTTTATGTCAGAATACCACCTCCAAGTTGTTGTAATTGTCACTGTCATAGTCAGGTTGTCACACAACCATTGATGTCAGGCCACCAACGCCATGTTTTGTCATCGTTTTTGGGCTACTACTACTATGCCAACTCATCAATGTTTGACTAGAGCTATTGTTCTGATATACTATTTTTATGATCAGACCATTATCAAACAACCACCTATGTTACTAGAACACCAATACCTAGCTATTGTTGTTCTCAAGTCATTGTTGTCGCTACCCATCCACCACTTTTGTTGTCATTCCCCTCGAACTTCATTTAGGTCTATGAATCATGATCGCCTTCAAGCTCAGTCTCTTTCATGAGGGCAGTCAATATATGTTCAAAGGAAGAGTTGTGCCTCACCATAAGAGTATGGGCCTTGATCACCTCCGAACCTACTATATCTGATGAGATCAGTCACCACCTTCTACAGAAGAAGACAAGTGCCTCATATTATGATCATGGTCCATGATCAAGTTCAAATTCATTCCATCTAACAAGGACAGTCAACGCCATTTTTAAGGGATGATGTGTGCCTTACCATAGGATTACTTCATGGCCTCTAAACCTTGTTTGTCTGATAAGGTCCATCAACTATTTTTTTATGGGAAGATATGAGCCCTTGTTGAAGGAACATGGGTCTTAATCACCTCAAAGCCTGATGTGTCTAATGAGGGAAGTTAACACCTCCCAAGGAAAGATATTTACTTTTTAATAGGATTACAGATCTTTATTTCTACCAAACATTGTCTGTTACATAAGGCCAATCAACACCTTTTTTAGTGGAAGATAGTTGAGTTATCATAGGACTACTATCATAGGACTATGAGTCTTGATCACCTCCAAACCTTATCTATCGAATAAGGACACTCAACACCTCTTCCAAGGGAAGACAATTACCTTGCTGTAAAACATTGGCACATGATTGCCTTTAAACTCAGTTTATTCAATGAGAGTAGTCAAAACCTCATTCAAGAAAAGACGAGTGCCTTATCATAGGACTATAGGCCTTGATCACCTCAAAACCCCATATGTTAAATGAGGGACATAAACCCATCTCTTATGAAAACACAATTGCCTCATCGTAAGACTAAGAGCCTTGATCCCTTCCAACCTTAGTATGACTGATGAAGGTAGTCTATTAATTTTTCATGGGAAGATAATTATCTTATAGTAGGACCATGTGCCTTAAACATCTCCAGATTTGATCCATTGAATGAATATGGTTAACCATTTCAATTTGAAAGGAAAGCTAGAATTTTATCTTTGGGTACATGAATATTTCTTACTAGTTTGCTCTCCCTTCAACCCCATGACAGATCTTTATGGGCTCAAATCTTGAATTCTTTTAATCTATATAGATTTCCTTTTAAAGTAATAAGAAATCTTTTTAAAAAATAATAAAAAATAAACAAATAAATTTTTATAATATTTTTAACAATATTATGGATGTTAATGAAAATACTAAGGATAAAATGAATGACTAGATTTAACTTGAAGGAATACTATAGAAGAAGAGAGTTTCAGTTTCAAGAAGTAGCTTGCAGAAAACTTATGAAGCCTAAGGCAAAGTAATCTCCAAATTTAGATTAGGAAAGAATAGATGCAATCTAGAATGTTTTATAACAAATATGGATGCACTTTGAGTTGATATGTTAACCTAAGAGAACAAAATATATTTGAACTGGAAAACCAATTCATCATATTTCCTTATGCTTGTTGCTAATTGCATTTAGCATTTGATGAAAGTAGATACATAATCATTTAATTAAAATTAATGTATAATTTAAGGAATTATGTACAGCACATTTGAATATTAATGCCTTAAATCAACTTCAATTTAAAGTTCTACTAATGTTGTGCAAGCTTATAAGAATATTTTCACTAGAATTCTTTAACTCAATTGAACATCTGCCAATACATCTACCATAGAATGCTAGAGTTGGAGGTAATTACTCATTTGAGAGAAATTACTGATGCTATTATATTTTTTGAATAAACATAAGAGAATTGTGAAGATGAAGCATGGCCTAAAGGCTCCATGTGCAAAACATATTTGTTACACGAGACAACAAAATTTTGCTCCAAATAAATTGAGTCACAATGACACATCGATAATTTTTTTGATGGTATTTCTTCACCAATAATAATTTTTATTCTTCAATAGTAAGCTAAAGCATCAAAAAGATGTATTTTATGATACCTAAATGATAAGAAGCTTGAAGTAGTGGTTGTCTATGTTCTTAGCAAATACAATAAAGTATAACTTTTTAAGATGGTTTATTTAGTATTATTTGCTTAAATATGGGTCTCAAATACAATATTCATTTGATTTTTAAACTTTTATTAATGAAACCATGTTAATTGAGAGCTCAGTTTAATTAGATGAAAATAAAAGTACGAGTATGAGAATGAAGAAAATTTCCCATCATGCATGAATTAAACTTCATATAAATTATCCTTAATTAAGAAATTAACTTTTAGGATGAATAAAACAAGTGCACTTTCTTCTTGATGTTTTTAATAGTTCACATTTGGAGTAATAGAGTTCAAAATCTTGATATACTAAATCTTGCTTAAAAACCTATGCTCACTGTGAATATGTGGGCAATTTTTTATTTGAATGGTTATAGATTTCACACAACCTGTGGTAAAGAAAAATTAAAAATGAAAACTATCGTGTTCGTATTACAGAAAACACAAATTCAGATGATGAGATATAGTATTATTAAATTCTTAAAAAAATAATGCAGTTAAAATATCCTGACACAATGGGAGAAGAATATATCTATTCAACTGATATTAGTTTGATCATGTTCTTATATTTGGAGCAAGACACTAAGCCATTAAGTATCACTAAAGTTAAAACAAATAGAATATACTCTTGTTTTGATCCCTTCATTTAACGTGTCAAGCCAATCATGTTTATTTTCTTAGATACCCTAGTATAATAAATGATAAATTGGATTGTGCAGTATTGATTAATACTAAATCAAGAGCAGCAATTGAGGTTTAAAATATTATTTAACATTCACATTAGGAAGAATAAATTTTATATTATATTATTCCAATTAAGTCTATTAAGCAAAGGAAAAGTTTAGGTGTTTCTAATATTAATTATAAGAAAGTTAATCATTTAGGTGATGATATTAACAAGAACATTTTAACTTCAATATTAGTTATTCATTAGAGGAGTCATTATAACATGTTTTCCCAGGAATAATTTCTTTATTTTACTTCTTTATAGCATGTTTTTTATTTTGTACCATTTCATTAAAATTTAGTATTTTTAAATATTTTACTTATTCTAATAAATTTATTTATTCTTTTTACAAGTGGCTTTAGATGTTGGTATTTCCCATCCTTACAAATTGATCACAAGCATCTTCAAGTGGAAGAAGAAGATCATTTCTGACCTCACTTACCAAGTGAGTAAATGTAAAAGAGAGTGGTAATAAACTGAGATATGTAAGTAAATTATAACAAGATATTTATACTTAGTTCCTATTTGAAAGTATAATTGTTAATATAATATTTTTCTTTGGGTTCAATCCTTTCAAATAGCCAATTTATAAGATCAGTGACAACATTAGGAGTAAATATGATACCCCTTACTTATCATGATTGAAGATTTCAATCAATGTTCTAGAGTAGTATTCTATAAAATTTGATATAAAATTTAAATAATATTAATTTACGAGGATCTAATGTGGTATAACCAACTCATCTAACCTATATGATTTATGATACAAAAGAGTATTAGTGACTATTAGAAACAAGCAAAAGATTTTGCAAAAATTTGAGATTAGAGGTGCCACTCACTTTTGTGATATGGTCATGGATATACATAAGTCAGGATAGATGCCCATCTACATTGGGGAGGAGTTTTGAGCTTAATTATAGAAAGTCTAAGCCTCTCTTGATTTTTCTCTTATTAGGCAATATCCAAGCAAAACCGGGCATCAGACTATGGGGGCATGAATACCTCCCTAAATATTGGAGGCTCAGTTTCACATAATAGAAGAACAATGGTAAGTTATACTGAGTTTATAAGAGTAACATGTGTAATTATTTTTTACTAAATTGTATATGAGTTAATAGAAGTAAGCACTTAGAAGAGAACCCACAACTATTGAGTTACATAGTAGGAGTCACCAACATAAGGACGATTAATGGCGAGTTGACACCAAGTCCTAGAGAGCTTGTGTAAGCAGACTATTATTCTTTTATCTTAAACTTTATTTACAAAGGCGCTTTATCATTTACACCCATATAATTTATATAAGACGGGTACTTGAGGTTCAACAATTTTCGGAGCCACATTTTAAGAGGTGCTTGTAATTTTATTGGACAATCTAAATATTTAGAAATTAACATATGGAGAGCAACTATAGAAAAAAACAAGAAGAGAATGAAATATAGCTTGGAATCTCAAAGGCTAGCCTACTATTCATGAAACTCATTCGTCAGAGGGTGCTCCAAATTTATTGATGAAGTAGTAAGCAAGCGTGTCACAATCTTTACTTGGGTCATAGAAGCTCGAGTTAACGCTTAGACGGAAGCTCAACTAGCTAAGATGGATGATAGAATGGAGAAGATTCGACATGATGCACACCACCAGGGGAAAAATGGATAATGGAGTAGGAGGAAGATCAAGATGAGAAGACTAACAAAGATTTGTTCTTCCTTTTTTTTATTAAGTTTATTATTATGTTTTATAAACACTCAAATAAAAGAGATGTATTATTTATTGTATGAGTTTTGTATTTAAATTTCTTGTGATATTTTTTATTGGACATGACTCTGAGCATGATATATGCAAATGCAGTGCAATTGGTGTTTCGATTGCTGGTGTATAAATATAGCTTCTTAGGTACTTTATTATTACTATTTTTTGCTTTCAACTACATATTTGCTACGGTCAATCTGCTATTCTTGATGTTATTGGGTTTTGTGATGAAACATTCAGTTGGTTTTTTCCTACTTGAAAAAAACAACAAATTGATTAGCCAACATTTTAGCTGGTTTTTTTTTTTCCTAGTGTGTATATCTGCTATTTTTCTTCCAATTTTTGTATTTTTAGATTGCCGATGAAGAATTTTGCCATGCAAATTGGTTTAGCATCGACTATTCCAACGATAAATTTTCGGCTCTTTCATTCATTAAAATGCATTTCCGACCAAAAATATTCCAAAAGTTGATATTTCCGGTAGAAAATTTGAAGTTTACAGTGGATATTTCCGTTGGAAAAAATTTTTCTTGTAGTGGATGTTGAAAGTAACATTATTGCTCATAAATAAGAAAAAAAACATCATCACACAAACACACACAAATAAATAAATAAATAAATAAATAAATAAATAAA
>NW_018165371.1:95748-109324 GCF_001263595.1 Phalaenopsis equestris
TCTGGTTAATCAAGGGTTCTTTTTTCATAACTAAAGGTTATTTATGGTAATCGCTCTGCATAATGCATCCAATTATGCCATTAATGAAGAGGACAGCATATATAAGTCAAGATTGGAAGGATGAAGCGGTAGGCCAATTAATGAGGTTATTATGTACTTCTTACTTCAAAGAGCCATAACATACTAGAAACTTCGGTTCTTGTTGTGGTTGAATGAATGTTATGAAATATATTTCATCTTATTATTTATTTTTCATTTCAATATTTATGCTAAGTTGGAGATTTCAGTCATAGCTTTTGTAGATTTAATTGGCATACTTTAATTTCATAATTTTACTGGCTACCTTTTGCATGAGAGCTCTAGCAAGAGCACTTAACTTTTGAAGTTTGTTAAAATACTTGGCGGCATTTGGATTCATTAATTATAGTTTTATTTGAAGTAAAAATCTGTTTGGAAAATGATGTGTTATTTGTTATGTATTGAATATTGCATAAGTTAATTTTTACGATGGTGGGCTAATAACGACTAGGTGGAGGTAGTGATTGACATTGGCTCTAGTGTTGTATAACGACCAATGATCAACGATGTGGTTTTGATGCTCGCTGACGACCAATTATTAATGATGGTAACAACAATTGATGACACCTGATATTAATATTGGTGGCGACTGACTTATGGAGAGGATTTGCAATGAAGACAATAATATGTTGATTTTTATTCTAAAACAAAAATAAAAATATCTATAAAAGAATTAAAAATTTATTTGAATATTAAAAAAAAAACAAATTTTATTTATAAAAAATGGTTAAATAAAAAGTAAATTATTTAAAAAACTATTCCAAAAAGTAATATTTATGCTAAAACACCCATTGATATTTGTTATTTTTGGACCATTTATGTATTCACATGCTTCGCATTTAAACTTTAACCTTTTGCAAATCATAGCACTCAAATCTCTTGCTATCACACCATACATCACCAGTTTAAGTAAAAAATTCAAATATTTATTTTTGCAATACACGAGTTATAGGAATCTTGATCTCGAAATAATGAACAATTTTAAACATTGTTGTAATGACTACTAATCTAGCGAATCTCTGTCTGAACTGTTCTTCGCCAACTTGTCCTATTCCAAATATGTTTAGGAGCTTTTTCGTACGGCTTCTCCCTAACAAGTACATAAGCCCGATACCTCTATTGAGTTTTCTCGCTAGGTAGGGGATAATGCCTATACCTGACAATACTTGCACAACTCGTGCAGGCAGCTCTTGCCTTTACGAATAGAGGTCAAAACATAAAAATAAAAAGATTAGCTTGTGACATTTAGATTAAAATTTAATTGGTATGAAATTTAAATAGTTTTTTTTTATTTAAAATTCCTTCTAAACACTTTTTTTAACTTTATTATTTATTTTTATATTTTACTATATTTAAAATAAAAGAATTCATTAACTTATTATAAAAAAAATATTAAAAGTAATTTCAGCCTCTTTGAATGTTTTTAGAAAAATAAAAAGAAACATATTAAAATAAACTAATAATGGCAAGAAAAAACAAGTTGCCCTAAATAGATTATTAGTCTATAATATTATTTTCTTGTTATATATCAAATAAGAAACATATCGACTATTTATTCAGATATGGCGCCCTCATTAAGAAAAACATAATATGCCAAACTTTTAATATATAATAACATAGTGTGTAACAATAAAGTCGGGTTAGTTATGAACTTGAGCCCAATTCAGAGACGAAATCTCTCATTGGAATATTGAATAATTCGACTTCATAGTATCTGGACCAGAATAATATTAATTATTAAGAAAATGGGTCATTTTCAAGTGCACATCATCTAGTATTGGTCACAATCCAAATCCACAATAATATTCTATCTTAAACTATCTTTTTCAAGACAATTTTCGTATAAAAGAAATCGAATGGTTTAGGTTCAACAAATCCACTTATTGCTTCAGACTTGCACCTTAATATATTATTCCCTTGAATTACGCTTCGTGAGTTGATTATCTTAGTCCCATTTTGACCTCTCACACCCTCAGTGTATGTCTAAGAATCTTTTTTCATTATTTAATATGGTTTAAAGCCGAGACAAACGCAAGGCTTCACCTACAAAAATGTGGCAGATTTGGTAAGAATGAGCTGAAGAAAGTGATTTCTTCAAAATTGTTAGTCATATGTTTTAAGATATCTTTTATTATTGTTATTTTTTTAATATCTATCTATTACTTCGAAAAAATGATTTACTTTTCATCGAAATAAATTTTAAAAAGGCTCTATGATGGCACGAAAGTGCTACAATTTTTATTTTTCATAAAGAAAATATATGTTTTTTTTTTTAATTTTAGTTTTTGTTTGACAGTGTACACCTAAAAATAGTCTGCACGGATATCCAGATAATCTAATAGTCCATGTAAGAAGACTAGAATACCCTACACAATTCTCGTTGAAGTAAGGCTAATAATAAATATTGTAGTTTGTCCATTCTATCTTCTATAAATAGGACTATATGGGGACTTTCGATTCTCTTCTCTTGTAATCGCCATATTTAGTGAAAAAAATGGGCCTAAGAGCTTTTGGAACACCCCATTCCTCCTACAGGCAAAATCTTCCTCTACTTCTCTCTCTCTCTCTCTCTCTCTCTCTCTCCTTCAGTCTCAGTGCTCTATCCTTTGGGCCTGATCGAACAAATCTGGATTCAACTCGTAGAAGTTGTGGTGAGTTTGGATTATGTTGTCACCAAGAAGATGGGTAACATTAAAGAGAGACACTTCACAAAAATACTCCTAGCAAAGACCATACAAGGGAAACTTGCACAACAACGAATTCACTCCATTTATTCGTTTTCGCTAGCGATCTCCAAAAAATTATGCCTATTTCCCTTTAGATGTAGGAGTTTATTAACAACACAGTCAATTTTTTTGTTAGATCCAATGAAAATTGATATGTGTGCAAAATTTTCGTGCCTGCTCTTTGCTTCATTATTTAGAGAACTTCTATGCTTCTCCCTCTCTGTCGCGCGAAAATCGGCACAAACCATTTTCATGACCAGCCTACTATGCCGCGAAACTTCCCCATACTAGCTATCTCTCGGGCAGCCACAGAACTTACCCATATTAGCTATAACTCGACTGGCGTAGTGTTGCGAGGAACTTCCCCATACCAACAATCTCCCAAGTGGCCTATTATGACGCAGAACCTCCCCGCACAAGCCATTCCCAATTAGACCTTTCAATCAAGCATAACTTCTTTGTACCAGCTATTTCTCGGCCGTAACTATTAGCCATTGAAACCTCTCTGTCCCTGCTGTCTTCCAATTTGCCTGTTGTAGCCACAACCTCCACTGCACCATCTATCTTTTGTTCAACCATACAATCACGAGGTAACTTCCTCCGCACCAGCTATCTCCCGACCAGATTTCTCTTTGTAGAGAAGCCTCTCCGACATCGGCGTGCTTCAGCGGCCATATTTTTCATTGTCTCACAGAGATTCACCTTCCGACCAACTTACCTACTGTTGCAGTAACAACCTCCCCTGCACCAGCTATCTTCCAGTTGATCATACTATTGCGAGGAAACTTTTTCTACTTCAGCAGTCTTCTAACTAGATTTCTCTTTATGTTGAAGCCTCCTCGGCATCAGCCAGCTTCACCGACAAGCTTTTTCTATGTCTCACATAGATTCCCTTCCAACAACCTTATAGTTGGTCTCACTTTTGGTTGAGGTCTAGTTTCCTCCTTAATAACATAAAGTCTAGTCATAGGACTTTCCTGTTGACTATTCCTAGAGGACTAGTAAAGGAACTATCACCAATAGAAACTCTAAACTTTTATTTGCTCAATTTGAAGTTCCACATAGTGGTCATAACCTCTAACATTTAGTAGGTGGGGCCAGTATGGGGGAGCTTAAGGAGAGTCCCCATAGGACTGTTTGGCCTTAGGGTGGACCCTGGGTAGTATGGCCTTGGTCAGTTTCACACACACGCACGCAATTGATACCCCCCACTTACACTCACAATCTCAGGCTTTAGTCAAATATGTTTATTTGGTCCCTTAACTTTTTGGGAAACTTATGTAGATGGTCCCCTAGGCCACTAGCCTAGGCTAGAGTTTAGCTGAGACCAGTACATGGAGGACCCGTAGAGAATTCTATTGTACATGGCTCAAGTAGGGTGGTTGTGTGGTCGGCAACCCCAATCCTACTAAAATACCCAATTTAGTCTTTTGCCTTCAAAACATATCCCAATTCATCAAACTACCTTTGAAACCACAAAATTGACCAAAATCCCAACAATACCCAACTTTTTTTAAAAATCATTTCAAATAATTTGAAACCACCCAAATTGCCCAAAACACCCAAAAATTTTCAAAATTACCAAAATACCCCCAATTGAGCCAAAATTACAAAAATACCTCTCGTGACCCAACCTGTCCCAAAACCTTCAAAATCATTTCAAATATCTCGAAAACCAATTTGAACCACTTCATTGAGCCAATTTGACCAAAAACCCCAAATTGCATTTAAAAATCCAATTACCCCATTTCACCTATAATGTCCACCAATTTGATCACAATTTTTCTGAATTTCAATCCTAAACTCAAATTCATCATGCTTAAAATTGATTGAAACCAAATCCAAGTTCAATTGGACCCAATTTCAAACCTAAATCCTAAGCCCAATTCAAAATCCCTAATTTGACCCTAAGTAAAAAATTTAACCAAATTGAACCCCCAAACTTATCCAATTGCCCAAATTTTGAATCCTAAACTCCTTACAACACCCCCCATATCAAATTGGACCCTCAATTGGCCTTGGTCAAGGCCAATCTCACTCAAATTCAACTTGGACCAAAACTCACCCCAATTTTGCCCCAAACTCCAAATTCCACCAAATTGAACTTCATAACCCCAAAAGTTCCACTCATCTGGTATCCAAAAATCATCATGGAAATCCCTTAAACCAATTTGAACCATCAATTGGGTCTAACCAAAGCTCTAGCCAAATCCAAACCTAAGGCTAACCCAAATGCACCAAAATTGGCCATTAACCAAAATCCATCAAATTGAGCTTCCAAATCAACTCAAAATCGCTCAATTCTTTTTTTAAACTCAGTGTGACAATCATCTACAACATTTTAACTAATAAATTGAGCTCAATGCCATGTCTAGCCTAACCTAAACCTAACTTCAAGCTAAATTGCCCAAAATTGAACCCATGCTCTAAAGTTGACCATAGCAAAACAAATTGATCAAGACAAAGCCACCACAACCACCCTTTGTACCCTAGTGACCAGGCTAGACCCACCTAGCCCACTCTACATGAGCCATGGACCAATGATCCATTGAATTAAGGGATCTCTTCCTATATTTGTTTAATTCAAATATATCTTTGCCATCAGCCTTAACCATTCAAAGTTAATCATCATTAACCATCTCCTGGCTCTCCTAACTCCTTTGGCCACCATCCCTGGCCTTGTAGACCAATCTAGTTGCCAAAAAACCCCAAAATCAAGAGCCAGCTTGTTTTAAATCAAGCCTATTTCCCCCATCTAAGCTTGCTCATCCTAATTGATTACTTGCCCCTTTCTCACCTCCACCTAAGCATCAAAACTGCCCACTGGCTTGATCAATTGAACCTTAACTCCCACTCTATTTAAACTCCCTCTTCTATGACCAAACAAGAGAGATCACCATTTACCTTTGGGAGACTCCGTTCAATTGCTTCTAGAGGCTCTTCAAGAACTTCTAAGCTCTAGCCCACCATTTTCCTCCTTTGAATCTTTCTGTGAGAGCTCAACTTTGAGTTCAAAATCTAGGGGTTTTTTTTCACTTGATCTAAACCACTTGAAACTTCAAATTGACTCTTCCTTTAGCTTTCCCAAGCTAAAAGAAGAAGTTTTTCATGAAAACCCCTTGGTCGCAAGTACTCTAACCCGCCTCTAGACCAAGGTTGTTCCACCTTCTCACTGAACTTATACTTGGACCCCATATCAGAGGAAAAGAACACATCTAGGAGTTTTGTTGGGCTCCATTGAAGCTTCCACAAGCACTCAATCGAGTCCTCACCTCTTGGGAAAAGGTATAGACCATTAATCCTAATTTTGAGCTCGGTTTCACCAATTGTTAATAAAAGTTTAATTTCATATAGATGAAGGTGTGGGAATAAACCCCATTTGATTTGGGTGAATATAAAGAGAGATCTTAGGGTTTGAAGCTGAATGGCTTACGGTTTATGGCCATTGGGGACGAAGACCCACTGCTGTCTTGTCACACGTGTAACGATGGACACCCGAGATGAAGCCTGTTGAGGGAATAGAACATGAACCACGGGACGTGTGGTGCTGAGATGGTTGGCGGCATCAAAGGGCAGAGCGATGCGTGGAAAGTTTGGGGAGGACGAGGATTGCGTGGCGCTGACTGGATTAAGTAAGAAAATAGGATTTAAATGAATTAAATAAATACATGAACCTAGAAAATTCATGTCTTTGCATAGAAAAATTATAAAAGTAAAATAAAAATACTCTCTTGCTCAGTGAACAGAGGACAATAATGTGGACAAAAAATAAAAATTATTTGATGAGTCTTTAGTTTTTAAATAATTAAATAGCCTCTGAGGTGTTTTAATTTTAATTGATTAAATATTATTCATCACAGCTTGAAACTTTAGGGGTTCATTTCTCATGATAAAGGAGACGTCTTCTGATTTTTCCAAGATCAGAGAGCATCTTTATGCATGTAACCCTAATTTCCAATCTTAGACGACTATTTTATTAAGTTCCCTATGGTCAGAGAAACTTAAAAAAATATTAGAATGGTTTGAATAATTTTGTATATTTCTATAGTTAGTTAAATGCTTATAACTTGTATTAAATTATTTAAATTAAATATTATTCAAAAATTAATAAAATTAATTTGACAATGTAGAGAAAAATCATGTTGACTCACTGTACAAATTTTAAATTTATTTGATTAAGTTTGAGTACTAAAGTTGATTTCATAAGTAAAATGTCATTTTGTACAAAAATAAATTTATTAAACTAAATATACATAAGAAAATTATGAAAAGTAGATTTCTGAGTTCCTTGTGATCAGGGACACTTAGAAAAATAAAAATTATTTTTGAGAAGATACTTTATTGTTAAGTTATACTTTAAATTAAAAATAATTAAAATTTTTCAAAAACATAAAAATAGTTCAAAATGTTTCTAACTACTTCCTTCTCACTTAGAATTCATCAAAATATTTTTACTAATTTTTGTAAATTAATAAAAAAATTTTAAAGGCCTAAATTGTATTTTCCTTATTTTTTTATTAAAATAATTCTAATAAGTGAAATATAAATTATAAAAATATGGAATTTGTTTCTCTGAGTTCCCTAAACTTAGGGAGATTTAATGAAATTATAAAAGGTAATTTTCAAAATTAAAATATATTTTGTATTTAAATAATCACAAAAAATCATTAAATAATTATAATAATTAAAATATAATTTGAAAAACCACGCCTATAACCTAGATAAACCTCTATTAATTCTCCCATCACCAAAACTCTTTTTTTTTAATTAAATAAATTAATGCTCAAAAACCTTATTTTTGAATTAAAATAGTTATATAAATTAAATAAAAGTTTAAGAGACCACATTTTCTCCTCTGATATTTTAATTAACTTATGATTGAGTCTCCATGGAAATTTTAAGTTATAGGATAGAGAGTCCGAAGGCAAAATGTTAATTTTGGGATTTTATTACCTTAATTAACTTTTAGGATTAATCAAAGGGTAATTGGGTGATATTGATTATAATAAAATCTCTTGGGTGTTTAAAATATGAAGAGTTAAGAGGTAGAAACCAATTTGCCATCCTTTTCATGATAATAATGAAATTGTAATTTTGATAATTGTCATAATTTGGAAAATAATTCAATTAAGATGACCCTAAGGTGTTGGGCTTAAGTTATGAAGATAATAATTCACTCATTTAAAGCCCAACAATTGATGATTGGATGCTAACTTTTATATTAATGAGAATTGAAATCTGATTTTATTCAATATTTAATTATTTTAAATTACTTTGAAAATTGAACTTAAGAGGGCTTAATAATGAATTAGGTTTGATATGTGGAATTGTCTTAATTGGGATTATAAAAGATAGAAATAATTGATTGATAAACACTTTCAAACACTTTAGGCCCTGCTTTAACTTTGGGCATTAAAATCCTTAATGACTTTGGGCTTGCCCTTTGGGGTACCTATTCATATAACTGTCCAATGAAATGTTAAGTGACTATCTAACTTCCTTCATTTCTGAGGAAAGTTGAAATATCAAGGTTCCCTAAGCAATGGGGTAATTCAAATTTGAGATGATTAATGGAACAATATAATAAGTTCAAAATAAACTCAAAACCTTTCAAGGGATTTTAAAAGTTGTTCAGGGTCATTCCCCAAACATTTTGAAATGTCTTGGATATTTTGAAGGACGATTGAACTTATTATATTTTTGTTCTAGGAAATCATCCACTAAGATCTTTCGGGACTCATTGAGTCATAACTTAGGGTTTGAAAACTACACATTCATCTACCTTTGTGATTTATTTAACTTTCTGCAAAATTATATACCTATCGCAAGTTCTAACGTTTCAGCGGGAGCAAAGGAAAGATAACAGGAATGCTTTTATAGTGTTATTTAATTTTTGTCATTTACTACAATTTATTCTTGCTTCAAACATTATAATTGCTTGGTTGTGCACCTTAGTTTACTTGCAAAAATTAAAACCATTTTTATAAATTAATCAACATTTTCAAAAATCCACAACAAACTCTTCAAAGGTAACCATAAATCCTTTGAATTATCACTAAACTTAAAACATTCTTTTGAATTTAAGGGAGTCCCTCAGATAAAGTAACCCATGGTTGCTAACCAGATCTCCCCGATTTAAATAAGTGTAACAACTTATTTAAGCTAAGTAAGTTCAAAAGAAAATAGTGGAACCAGAATGAGGGATCCGTGAGATCCTAATCGGCGTCGCTCTAATCAACTTTAACCACCCCCCATAACATTAAAACATATGGTGAACCCTTTTGGACCTTAGAATTTAGGATTTCTACTTCATTGAGGAGCTTGGAGCTAACTCTGTGGGCAACAATCTACAACAGCATGAGGATCTACAATAACACATATTTCCTTAGAATTAAATAAATAACCCATAGGACTTTGAGGTCATCTTCCTAATGCAACATAAATCCTCACTTTAATTTTAGGCCTTTGTATGACTCTACTATACAATTTAAGCCCTAACTCGCCATAGGCTCCAAGGTTGTTGTTCGACACGACCTAAATCCTCACATCTTCCAGGCTATATTTATGACCATGTCATGCAAATGTAAGCCCTCATTAATAAAAATTGGTAGGAAGTAACATTTAAATAATTTTTCTTCTCAAAATTGAAGCCAAACCACAAGGTATCTTGGGAAGTCATCAATGTTTTCCTCAGGATCTGTGGCATCCCCTAGTATTTCTTCCTTTAGATTCCATAACAATGTTCTAAATTTGAGCCAATCCCCTTTGACACTTCTTTCGTCCGAACTTTTGAAAAGTCCTACCCCTTGAAATTCTTGAAGACAATATTCTCTTATCTAAATTGAGAGTTTTCTTAGGCGACTTCAGTTATCGAAGATGTAATTAACTTTAAGGGCTTGCCTTTAAAGGAAACTTTAAAAATCCAGCTTAATATAAATCCTATTTAATTTTTATATTAAATAAAGGAACTTGTGGGTCAACATAACAATGGTTTTTTGTAGATTTAAAAAAATGTCGTAAATTCTTTAGTTTAATTAATCGAGCCTCACCAGTAAGTAATTTGTCTACCTCTTGATATAGATGCATTGCTTGCGGTGTTTGGCTCGTTTATTTAAACTATTATTTATATGGGATCAGTTCGGTCTCATATTTTCAAAACTTAAAGTATTACTTTTTCAAAATTATATATATATACTTTGGGATATCCATTCTGACGGCTGAAAATTTCTAATTTGGCGACCGACACTTTCTTGTCTGTCAGCCCTCTCTATCATGAGGTTTCAAATCAAGTGGAAGTTTTGCCGCACTAGCCTCATCACCAATTGACCACCACTTTGATAGCCTCATCGCTCTAACTGACTCACCATATGACATGTACTTTCTCTGTCATGCTAGATCTAATCGAGCAGAAGTCCTCTAGCACTAGTTGCCTCATCGGTCAACCACCTTGCTGCTCCAACCATCTCACCGTTCACTCACTTCTCCGTCTGTCATGCATAAAGTTTAACACCGTTGATCCTCCAAATGCAATGAGTAATAGTAACTTTTACTTTAGAGTATGAGATTGAAGTTAAAAAAAATCTTATATTCAGTATTTCAAAAAAAATTATTAACAACTCCATACGTGCATGAATTTAAGGCAATCATTTCTTGAATTTTGTTTTCTACATCTAATCTAGTTTACGCTAACACTCGAGGAATTTAAAATTGGATTCATGCAAAACCAACATAAATGCAAGACGTCTTATCAGAGATTGCATTGGAGAAAACAACTAAAAGTGCCACCCACAGAACTGTATTTACCATGAACTAAAGTCCCGTAGATTGCATTCTACAAAAAACTAGAGATGATTCCCTACCCAATAGAGATAGGCTCCGTGAAGGGTATGACAACAATCATCTTGGAAAGGGGTACTGAGCGACCTCCTCTCACAAAGAGAAAACCCAACCTTATATGAAATTCCTATCAAGCGATGACCAATATAAGTGAAAGGTTTGAGCTTAGTTTCAATGCCTCACATAAATGTCGATTGTGGCATAATCAACCTGATAAAAAAAAAAATGATCGACTGTGAAACCAAGATTATCCAGTTGGTCTCACCATCAACCCTCAACACCAAGTATATGAAATCTTGTGTCGACCTCACTTTGGTGAGGACTCACCTCTCTCACTTGCACATAACCCCTAAACTATGGTTGTACCTTTTTGGGCCTCACTAGGGCAAGCCCAAGCCCTTAACCCTTGGTTGAGTTGGTTTAGGGTTTTGACATGGTGATAGACCCAAATTCACCCCGAAACCATATGATCCTTTCTATAAACCCTAGGAGCCTTCATATAGATCCCAAGGGCCACTTTAACCATCAAATTCACATTAAGAGGAGGGCCTATGTCAGCATAATTTGTGTTTGAGGAGTTATTAAGTTGTCTTCTCCTAGGATGGATATCCTAATACCCATTTTAATTTAATTTAATACATATATAAATTAGAAAAAAATAGTATTTTAAAATTTTGAAAATATAAGATCGAATCGATCTCATATCCTCAGTAGTTTAAATAAACGAACCTAATATTGTAAGCAATGTATCTACCCCGAAGGATAAATACACTACTTACTGGTAATGCTCGATTAAAAAAAAACTAAAGATTGTATGACATCCGTTTAAATTTATGAAACCATTTTATTTATGAGCTGACAATTTTCCCTATTTAATATGAAAGATTAAATAGGGTTTATATTAATGTTGGGTTCAAAAATGCTTCCTATAAGGGCAAGCCCCTATAGTAAGGGCAAAACCCTATAGTTAATTACATCTTAGTTAACCGAAGTCACCTAAGAAAACTCTCGATAAAAATCAGGGAAAATTATCTTCAAAGAAGTCAAATTATAAGGACTTTTCAACGAGAGCAGATAAAGAGGTGTGAAAGGGGAATGACTCAAGTTTGGAACATTTTATTATATAGTCCAAAGGAGGAAGAACTAGGGGATGTCATAGATCCGGTAGAGAACCTCGGTGACTTCCCAAGATATACTATGGTTTGGCTTCAATTTAGAAGAGAAATATTTAAATATTTTATCCTACCAATTTTATTGATTAGGGCTTATACTCGTATGAAAAGATCACACAAATAGCTAGGAAGATGTGAGAATTTAGGTCGTAATAAATGAAAACCTTGGAATCCTAAAGCAGGTTAGGGCTTAAATTGTATGACAGAGCTATACAAAGGCCTAAAGATAAGTTGAGGATTTATATTGCATAAGCAAATAAATTTGAATTCCTATGGATTTGTTGTTTAATTCTAAGAACAGATATACTACTGTAGATCCTCCTGTTGTTAGAGATGGTCGTGCTGCCCACAACGCTAGATCCAAGCTCCTCGTCGCGATGAGTTTAAGTTTTCTAATGTGTCAAATTATGATGTCAAATTAGATGTCCTTATGTTTATGGTCATTTAACTATCATGGGACATATTAAAGTTGATTAGAGCAACACCGATTAGGATCCTACTGTTCCCTCGTTTCGATACCATTGTTTTCTATTGGATTCACTTAGTCCAAATGAATTTACAAAACTCAACTTAATGAGTTCTATACTTTCATTTAGACCATGAGAAATCTGGTTAGCAACCGCAGGTTATCACCTCCGAGGAATTCCCGATCATCCGATAGAGACGTCTTAATTTAGTTGTAATTGTTGTTTTATGATGTTTATGATTAAATTTTGAGTTGTCTTATATTTTAAATGTTTTGGCAGTCATTTTTATTTAGTTGATTTTAGTTTTGGTTTTAGTTTCAATTTTGTGGCTATCCTAAGGGTTTTAGTTTTCATACAGGTGACATCGTTGTTTAACATTCAATTTTTTAAGCATAACGGTACAATGTAGAAAAGTGCGAGAAAAGAAATCACTGTAAACTGTAAAAGCGTACCTAGCAAATCTTCTCGTTCCTTGATACATAAAAAATATATGCATTTTTAGACCCATATTTTATATTTATTTTTGGTGATATTGCACCTTAATAGAAGGTATTTTGGTGTTTTCTTGCAGGTTGTGGATTTTTAGGACTTAAAGCAAAAAAGAAGCAAAAAGGATGGAATTTGGAGTCAAAATGACGTTTTTGAAGAAGTACTCAACGCCGACCACGCCAAAGGTGGAGTCGACGACGCAGAACAACTGAAATTTTTACACAGCGCCGACGGCGACAAAGGCGGGGGATAGTGCTAACACCAAAGGCTGTTCAGCCCCCATTTCTGGAAGGTTCAATGTATTTGGATGATTTTTGAAGAGTATTTGGAGGCACCTCTTAGAGAACCAACCTTGGGATTTATATGGGGCTGAAATTCTTCAGGAAAGTGGCTCCTTTTTGCTTCAAGACATTCCACCACGCTCTATTTTTGCCATTCTTCATAATCCATCTTCATTTCACCACCATATTGGAGTCCATTAATGATTTTTCTTTTATAGTTTAGAGTTTGTGTGGTGAGATTTAGTGTGAAACTTTCTGTAAGAGTGTTGGAGAAGGAGAAAAGTGAGAGATATCTTCTTCCTGCATTTCTAAGAAAAGGCTACAAGGGATTTTCTCTAAGAAAGAGTTTCAGATAAGTCTTGTTTGTTTATTAGTGTTGTATAAACTTTCTTTTATATATGAAATTTGTGTTTTCGTGTGTCTTTCTCATGAAGTTCGTGTAGTTCACTCCATCTTTCTCCCTACTCTGTGATATGGTGAAATGAAGAGATAATATGATGTGCTAATATTAAAATATAAAATAAATT
>NW_018165371.1:109611-115305 GCF_001263595.1 Phalaenopsis equestris
AGGGGAGGGGGGGGCTCGAGAGTGGGCGCCGGTATCCTCCTAGCCTAGCCACGGATTTAGGGACAAAACCTAGGATTAGCCAATGATTTTCTATGCACTGTATCAGGGTAGAGAATTATAATTGCTCCTATTTGGGACAATACATATTATAAACATTTATCTCATCTCATTTCACCAGAACCTCATTGTAGTGGGAAGGATATTTTTTCACATAAGAAATCTTCATTACATAAACATATTACTTCTTAAACTTTACATTTATTTTTTTGCTAATTGTTAAGTACTTTAGTTTTAATAACATCTCAACATTTGAAATTAGTGACAGTGATTTCGTTTGATTTTATGTAAATTTCCTAGCAAAAATTATAATTGCCAATTTACACCTTCCCTGTAGGATTGATATTTGGGGCTTAAATAAAAAGACTTTTATTACTTGATAACGATACGTATACTTGCGTCGAATCCCATTATTAATTTTCTATAATTATATATATTTTATACAACTTACTTTTCATATAAGGATCAAGTTTTTGGCGTTGTAGTGGTGTCAACTTCATAAATCCTTACATATAAAAAGTCAGGATCAAGTTTTTGGCGCCGTTACGTGGGGAAGGTAACGATTAAATTTAGGTAAATTAAATAGTTTTGATAAATTAAGAAAGTTAGAGATAATATATACTATAAATATATAGGTTTACTACCTTGTGATTCAGAGTTAGAACGTACTATTAGAAAATTTGAAAACAACAAAGAGAAATTAAAAATTTAAAAGAAATGGCAAATAACTTAGAAAATCCAATAAATGAGAATCAATAAAGACCTCTAAAAGATTATACAAATCAAACAACAGATGAACTTCACTTGACTATTCAAAATCTTGAAGTTGCTGCTAATTCATTTGAGCTTAAACCTGCTATTGTCCAATGGGTACAAAATAATCAGTTTGGAGGATCACCTACTGAAAATCCTAACTTACATCATGCTAGTATTCTTGAGATTTATGCTACATTTAAATATGATGGAGTGTCTAATGATGTTGTTAGGCTCAGACTTTTTCCTTTTTCATTAAGGGATAAAGCCAAGGCTTGGTTAAATTCATTAGCACCTGGATCTATTAGAACTTGAGGAGAACTATCACAAAAATTCTTGGCTAAATATTTTCCACACTTGAAAACCGCTGAGCTTAGAAATGATATTACATCCTTTTTGTCAGTTTGAAGGGGAATCAATATATGAAGCCTGGGAAAGATTTAAATATCTTCTTAGAGAATGTCCACACCATGCTTTGCTAGATTGGTTAATAACTCAAACACTTTACAATGGATTAGTAGGATTACTAAGATCTATTATAGATGCTGCTGCGGGTGAATCATTAATGTCAAAACTTTTTGATGAAGCATATTCTTTAATTGAAGAAATGACCGCTAATAATTTTCAAATAGCCCTCTGAAAGGGTAAATCCTAAGAGAGTAGCCAGTATTCATGATTTCGATGTAATGTTTATTTTTTGGCATCTCAAATTGCTGCTTGGCATCTCAAATTGCTGCTATTTCCAAAAAGATTGATCAAATAGGAGTGAACTATTCTCAAATACCCCATTATTAGAGAAAAATTCACTAGGACAGATTAATGATACTCAATCATCTTATGAAACATTGAATGCTTTTAATAATGGAAATAACAATCCTTATTCAAACTATTACAATCCTAGATGGAAAAATCACCCTAATTTTAGTTGGAATAATTATAACAATTCAATAAACCCCTCAGGAAATTTAAATAACCAAGGAAATCCTAATTATCGACCTTATTATCCTCATAGATTTAACTCTAACCTTAATCCTAACCCACAAGCTCTAATCCTAACCCACAAGTTAAGGAAAAGAAGTTGACGATGGAAGAAGTGATATTGAATATGGGAAATAAAATACAAAATTAAGGGGCTGCTACTAGAAATATTGAAAATCAATTAACACTTATTGCTACTGCACTTAGTAACAGACTTTATGGAATTCTTCCGAGTACTGTAGAAGTTAATCCAAAAGATCAAAATAAAAAGCAAATTAAAGCTATTCAATTACGAAGTGGTAAAGAAGTCGAAACAAGGATCTAAAGAGAAACTAAAGTTGATGAAGAGAAGGAAGAAATGTAAAATGATCAACATAAAAATGAACAAACACCGGTTCCTTTAGAAAAATCATTATCTTCATTTTCTCAAGGACTGAAGCAAAAAAATAAAGATAAAAAATTTACAAAATTTTTGGAAATCCTTAAGAAATAATGATAAATATTCCTTTTGTTGAAGCTTTGGAATAAATGCCAAGTTATGTGAAATTTATGAAGGATGTATTTAATAAGAAAAGGAAGTTTACAGATCATGAGATCGTGTGAAGAGTGTAGTGCTATTATTCAGAAAAAGCTTCCTTAAAAATTAAAAAATCCTGGTAGTTTTATTATGTCTTGTGCAATTTGTGAAAAGTTTTATGGAAAAGCTTTATGTGATTTAGGAGCGAGTATCAATCTTATGCCCTTATCAATCTTTAAACATTTAGATTTGGGAGAAATTTCTCCTACTACTGTAACTCTTCAGTTAGCTGATCGATCAATAAATTATCCAAAAGGAGTTATAGAGGATGTACTAGTAAAAGTGGATAAATTTATTTTCCCTGTAGACTTTATAGTATTGGATATGGAGGAAGATAAAGAGATTCCTATTATTTTAGGAAGACCATTTCATGCAACTGGAAGAGCTGTAATAGATGTACAAATAAGAGAATTAACAATGAGAGCTAATGATCAAGAAGTAAAATTTAATATAGCAAAAGCTATGAAATATCCTTCAATAAAAAAGATAATGAATGTTTCAGGATGATAGTAGCTGATTATCCGAGTAATGAACAATTTAAGAATGAGTGTGAAGATAAATTAAAGCAAGGAGAAATTTTTTAGAATGAAGATGAAATAAAAGGAGAAGATTTAGATTATATTTAGGGCAAATTTAAAACGTTAGACTTGTTGGAAAATGTTAATAAAAAATCTTATTCTTTCAATTATTAAACCACCTGAACTTAAATTCAAGATATCACCTGCCCATTTAAAGTATGTAATTTTAGGAGAGTCATCTACATTGACTGTTATTATATCTTCTGAGTTAACTAAAATTCAAGAACAAAAGTTGATAAAAATATTGAACAAGTATAAAAAGGCTTTTGGATGGACGTTAACACTTATTAAAGGAATTAGTCATACAATTTGTATGCATAGAATTTTACTAGAAGAGAAATATGAACCTAAAGCTGATCCTCAGAGAAGATTAAACCCAATAATGAAAGAAATTGTTAAAAAAGAGATTTTAAAAAGTTTAGATGTTGGAACTATATATCCTGTTTCAGATATTGCTTGGGTAAGCCCAATTCACTGTGTTCCGAAGAAATGAGGAGTGACTGTTGAAGAAAACAAGAAAAATGAATTAATATCAATAAGACAAGTTACTTCCTGTTGGGCGAATTTGTATTGACTATAGAAAATTAAATATGGCTACCACAAAAGATCACTTTCCTTTACCCTTTCTAGACCAAATGTTGGATAGATTGGCTAAGAATAAATAATATTACGTTTTAGATGGATATACCAGTTATCATCAAATTCTAATTACTTTAGAGGTTCAAGATAAATCAACATTTACAAGCCCATATCGAACATTTGCTTTTCGTAGAATGTCTTTTGGACTATGCAATGCGCCTACAACATTTCAAAGATGCATGATGTCAATTTTTAGCAATTTTATAGAACATGGAATAAAAGTGTTTATGGATGAATTTTCTATATTTGGGACTTTGCTTGAGTTATGCCTTAATAATTTAGAAAAAGTTATGGAAGTATGTGAAAAAGTCAACCTAGTATTAAATTGGGAAAAATGTCAATTTATGGTTGCAGGAGGTATTGTGCTTGGGAATAAAATTTTTGAAAAATGCATGGAGATAGATCCTGCAAAAATCCAAGTTATAGAAAAATTACCACCACCTACTAATGTTAAAGGGCTGAAAAGTTTTCTAGGACATGCTTGTTTTTAGAGGCGTTACATAAAAAAATTTTCAAAAATAACTAAGCTGTTATGCCAACTTTTAGAAAAAGATAAGAAATTTGATTTTGATAAAGAATGCATAAAAGCATTTGAATTATTACAAAAAAATATAGTCACTGCACCTATAATAGTACCACCTAATTGGGAAAAACCATTTGAAATAATGTACGCTGCTAGTGATTATACTATTGGATCTGTATTAGGACAAATGTATGACTAAGTTTTTAAAGTTATATATTATGCTAGTAAGACTCTAAATGATGCTCAAATTAATTATACTATTACTGAAAGAGAGTTATTCAATATTGTTTATGTCTTTGATAAATTTAGACCTTATTTAATTGGAACGAAATGTATAGTACATACATATCATTCTGCTATTAAATACTTAATGCAAAAGAAGGATGTTAAACTAGGATTAATTAGATGGATACTTCAGTTTTAAGAGTTTGATTTTACTGTGATAAATAGAAAGGGAAATGATAATCAAATAGCTTATCATTTGTCTAAGATAGAAATAGAAATATTAACTAATTTTGCAAATGAAATTTTAGAAAATTTCCTTGATGAACAACTATCTATTATTGATGAAATGGATGTACCGTGGTATGCTGATATGATGAATTATATTGTAAGTGATATTTTACCACCTGATATGAAAAATCCACAACAAAAGAAAATTATATAAGATTTAAAAGACTATTTTTTGGATGACCCATATTTATATAAACAATGTAAAGATCTAATTATTAGAAGACGTGTGCCTTATGAAGAAACTCAATAAATAATTAAAAGATGCCATGATTCTGAATTTGGAGGACATTTTGGAACAAATAGAACTGCATATAAGACTTTGCAAGATGAATTTTATTGGCCAACTAGTTTTAAAGATGTTAATGAATATATGAAAATGTGCGATAGATGTGAACGAGTGGGAAATATTTCTAGAAGAAATGAATTGCATCTAAATTACACATTGGAAGTTGAAATTTTTGATGTGTGGGGATTAAATTTTGTGGAACCATTTATGCCTTCATTTGGAAACTTATATATATTGCTTGCTGTTGATTATATGTCTAAATAGATTGAAGCTATTGTTGTACTAAGATGTGATGCTCGGAGTGTTTCTAAAATTTTATTCTAAAATTTTAATTAAAAATATTTTTACAAGATTTTTTTTATAAGATATGGAATGCTGAAAGTAATCATTATTGATGAAGGATCTCATTTTAGGAATGCAACAATTGTAAGAATGATGGAAAAAAGTGATATTATGCATAGATTCTCTACTGTTTATCATCCTCACACTAGTGGTCTAGCAGAAATATCAAATTGTGAAATTAAACGCATTTTAGAAAAAAACTGTAAATCCTTATAAGTGCATTATGGGTATATATACATACTTATAAGACTCCTATAAGAATGTCCCCACACAGACTGATATTTGGAAAAACATGCAACTTAAGAGTCGAATTAGAGCAGAAAGCATTTTGGGCTATTAAAGAATTTAATTTTAATCTAAAAGATGCTGGTGAGAAAAGATTATTGCAGCTCAATGAACTTGAGGAAATAAGAAATGAAGCATATGATGAAGCATAAATCTATAAAGA
>NW_018165371.1:115358-115675 GCF_001263595.1 Phalaenopsis equestris
AGATTATTCAAAGAAAAATTTGAACATGGACAAGAAGTTTTAATGTTAAGATCTATATTTCCAGGAAAACTGAAATCTAGATGGTTATGACCATTTAAAGTGATTAAAGTCTATCGTTATGAAACTGTTATTATTAAAGATCCTAACAGTGGAAAAGTATTTAAAGTTAATGGGCATTGTCTGAAACATTATTATGAATGACACATACCTCAATTTAAAGAAGTTTTAATGTTAAGTCAACCCAACTAAACAAATGTTGTGGCAGGCTGACGACGTTAAACCAAGCGCTTTGTGGGAGGCAACCCATACATATATAT
>NW_018165371.1:115691-120137 GCF_001263595.1 Phalaenopsis equestris
ATATTACTATTTTGTTTGATAAGTGTTTTATATATTAGTAGATAATAATCTCACACAATTGCATTTATTATAAATTAATTCAAATATTGGTATTGGAGAAAAATTTGGAATTAAATTGAATGAAAAATTAAAGTTGCAAAATTTTGGCCACTGACACCGACGTCGCCAGAATGGGCATCGATGGTGCCCAAAAAAACGGACCTCAATGCCGGTAGTGCCAATCGGGAGCGCCAACGTCACCGAGAGCGGTTTGATGGTTCAGACGACTTTTGGCGAAATTTGGCGGGATTTTGCTCCATAATAACCGCCAGGAGAATTTCTTAAAGTCCTAAAAACTTCCTAGGACGCCTAGAAACTTCCTATTTTTAGATTTCATGACTTCCAATTCCAGAAATACTTAGAGATATGGAGTTTTCAATAGAAAAAAGTTTATTAGTTTAGACATACAGAGATTATACGATAAAGTTACTACGAAGAAGAGATTGATCAAGGAAAGAGGATTTGTTAATCATGGATTGATCAACCCAAGTGCTCCGGTTAACAAGATCATTTTGCAAAGGCTGTGGAAAGTTCTGTGTTACACTATCATTGTGGTTGTTATCCTTGTAGTGAAGAAGTTTTATGCAAATCTACATGGAATTACCCAAGGAGCTGTCTTCGTACGAGGTAAGGCTGTACCATTTACTCCTGTGAGGATTAATGAATTGTATATGATAGAAAATGTTCCAATCTATCATTATAGAAATTTCATTCTTACGCGAGATTTGATGAAAGATATTTATAATTTTCTGACGGATGAAAGTGATATGTGAGAAGTACGAGATGAAGGATATATTACTTTTCCTGCTTCACCACTTAATCCAATTTCAAAGCACTTACATTTCTTTATTTGTACAAAATTACTTCCTACTATGAATATTAGTAGTCACCAAAGAAAGTGTTATTTTAAACTACTGTATTCAAATGGAAAAACCTTTTGATATAGGATCAATCATATTTAAATATGTTATGGGTATAATTATGAATGGGCCAATTTATAGATTTGGGCATCCTTCTAAAATTTTTCTGATTTGCAGTCAATCCCAAGTGCCATATGATGATATCTATTGATGATCAGTATGTTGGTAATGGAAATAAAGCACTAAATGCTATTATGGATCATTCTCATTCTTCACATAATCTATTAATACCACCAATAGTAGGAAGTTCGCTTGCTTTTGAGAAGAAATTGAAGAAAATTGAAGAAATTGAAGAAAATTGAAAAATTGAAGAAAATTGAAAGGGAACTTCAAAGTATTATGAATGCAGTGGGAGATATTAAGTGCCTTTTTGATCACCTTGATTAGAGAATGAAAGAAAATTTTGATCATACTGGAACTTTTGAAGCAGGATTAGTTTAAATGTTTAAAGAAAATGGGTGAATCGAAGAAAATTTGACAAATCAATTCTCGTACCGATCCTTCTACAACCTATATGTTCATTACCAATCCATATGAGATATTAGAGGAGGTGAAAGAACTGAAGATTGAAAGAACTGAAGATGAAGATGAAGCGGAATGACTGAAGACTTTGGATTCTCTACTTGCTTAAGAATAATTATGTATTTGATGTAATAGTGTGGATTTGATTTGATTTAGTTTGGTTTGATTTTGCTTTAGAATTCTGATGTTTGATTAAATGTATAGTTTTGTGTCAACGTTTAGTGTTGTAGCTTGATTTCGATGCTGATTTATAATTAGTTTGCTTAATAGGTGTGAATGTGTTATTTGTGCAATGTGTTTGTAAAAAGTGTATTTTCAAATATAAAAGTTAGTTTGTTGTTGTTTTTGAAAATTATTGTTTGTGAATGTTTATTTGTGAATTATTGTTAGATAAAAATTTGTGCTTAAAAATACTAAAAGACATTGGAGTAAATTAAAAGGAAATTGAAAATTTGAAAAAATCAAAATAGTGAATTTCGGGCCTTCAGTGCCGACGGCGCCTTCGATCTAAGAGCAGTAATAACCCCTTTAATTCACGATTTTCAACGCAAAACCTCCATTTTTACCCCTAAAGTCACCTTCAACCTTCGATTTTCACACCTAGGGCTTGATTTTGGGCTTAGGGCTTGATTTTGGACCAATTTGAGGCGATTTAGAGGCAAATGAACTTCGGATTTCATTTTCTTTAGGTAAGAGTACACTTTAAAGTAAAATTTTTTTGATTTTCACCAAAGATTTTTCTCACATTGCCTAGATCCAAAAGTTTTATTTTTTTTTGAGAAATTTTAAGAAAATTCTTTGGTGAAAAACCTTTACTTAATGGATTTAAGTTTAAAGTGCTTTACATTTTGATTTTCAGAATTTTGGAATTTATTCGGATTTTTATCAATTTTTTCTTGATTTCCTATGGCACCTAGATCGAGCAAAAGAAAATTAGAAAATGACGAGCAAAAGTTTGTTAGCTTTAAAGCTTGTGCCTTATTTCACAGTCTTTGAGAAATTAAGAAAGTGATTCTAGATCAAGGTTTCAAAAATCTGGGCGGAGAAGTTAAATGATTGATTATCACTCGACAGTGGGAAAACTTCTACTATTTTACTACAAATGTGATAGGTGGGATATTTATGGAATTTTATGCCAATTTTTTGGAGGCTTCTGATGAATTTTTTTTTGTTCGAGGAAAAAGGGTGGAGTTTAGTCCAAGAAAAATAAATGAGTTTTATCAATTAGAAGATGTTTATAGATGTCAGTATCATTCATTCTCGGTCACAAATGAGGTCTTAGATGAGGTTATTTCTTTTCTGACTGGTGAGAAAGGAGCTTGGAAAGTAAAGAATGGAGTTAAAGTCAACTTTCCCCTTTCTATGTTAAATGTAGTATCTAAGGCCTGGCATTATTTTATTTCTAGGAGGATGATTCCAACAAACCATCATAGTGAAGTGACCAAGGATAGAGCCATTCTGAACTACTGTATTCAACAAGTGATGGATATAAATGTAGGATCTATCATTTATATGAACATGCAATCTATTGCTCTGGGAGAGACCACTTGTGGATTGGCACACTTTGCTCTCATTTATACACTTTATGAGGATGCAGGAGTTGATTTCAGACCTGATGAGGAGAGGATTGAGCCTCAAAGACCGATTAGACCTGCAAATATTAAGACTTATGAGTTCTATGTTGATTGGAGATCTGGAAGTAAGGCCATGGATGTTCCTTCTACTTCTACAAACCCTACTTTTAGTGGGCCTACTTTAAGTGACCCCGGTAATAGGGAGCTATTGGACTAGATGATGATTCAGTAGGAGATATTTTTAGGATGGATTATAGGATGCAGAACATGGAGGCCAGAAATGCTCATACAGATGATTTGATTCGCCAGAAGTTTGAATATGATGCTACTTATGATGATGCTTTAGTGAAATACCTGAGGGGTGATCATACAGTTTAGTTTCTTATTCACCCTGTTTATACTCCATATCAGTAGCAGAAGTTAGATGTTAATGATGAAGAAGATGAAGACTGGTGATCTTTTTATTTGTTTATATATTTGTATCGTACTTTGTGATTATATTGCTTATTTTGTGATATTGTTGAGACTCTGTTAGTATGTTGTAATGTGAAACTGTATTGTGTAAAAATGTTTTCATTTTTAAAATTTACTTTAGTTCTTTTGTTAGTTTCAACACTTTGTTATATGTATTGTAATTAACTCTTTCTGAGCTAATTTTATATATATTATGTGCAATTTAATGTTTTAAGCTTTGTAGTTTTTTATATTAGTGATACATTTAAAATATAAAGTATTTTTAGACATATTTTTATACCTATTTTTGATATATTGTACTTTAATGGAAGGTATTTTTGTGTTTTTCTTGTAGATAAAGGTGAAAAAGGGTGAAAAATGCTTAAAGGAGTGAAAAAAGATCAAATTTAGAGCAAAAATGTGAAAAATGTGCAAACGAGTTTTGGAGCCTAAACGCCAGATCTGACGCTTAAGCACCGGTTAAATAAAGAAGACCACGCCTAAGCGCCAGAGGCTTCGTGCTTAACCGCCAGTGGCTGGTGGTGGTTGAGTGAGTAAATTCAGTTCCTATGATTTTTGAAGAGGTTTTTGAGGCACTAATTGGCTTAATAGGTGGTTTTAACCATCATGGATGAAAATTATCACAAAAGGATGCATCTCTTAGGGAAATACATCGAATCTAGCATATTTTGAAGAGAAACGAGGTCGCCTTTTGGAAAATTATAAAAGAAAGAAAATTAAGACTTTGAAAGAGGTCCTGAGAGTATTGGAAAGTTTTGAAAGTTCTCATTTGGGGAGTTAGTTCGAAGAGATTTTCAGGCACCACTTTTACTTTTATTTTATCCTTTTTGTTATTTTATTTTGAGTGATTGTAAAAAGAAGAGAATCAAAGAAACTTCAAGAGTTTGGTGGAGGACTTGAGATAAATTTTTATCTTT
>NW_018165371.1:120644-121035 GCF_001263595.1 Phalaenopsis equestris
ATTGAGAGCTGGTTCCTTCCCTGCCTAGCCGGTCTTCAGAACTATTCAAACTTTAAATTAACCAATATTCTTTATAGCATCTCTAGTCAGGGTAAAGAATATTATTGCTCCTATTTGACACAACATAATTTGCATACTTCCACAATAGAATTCCTATACTTATTACTGATTCATAACGAGAAGAAAGATATTTTCATCTTTAGTGCTTTTCTTCTACAAAAATTGTAGTTATCATTTTAAATTGTTATTGTCTATCAAAATATTGAAAATACCAAAAATATTTAAATTTTTATTACTGCAAAAATCATCTTTAATTTAGATAATTATCTTTTTATTAAAAATAGAAAGTTTGTTGTTCAATAGTGCATATTGCGTATTCTCCCTGTGGGTT
>NW_018165371.1:121383-123184 GCF_001263595.1 Phalaenopsis equestris
AAAAATTTAAGTTTGGGGGGAGAAGAAATATCATAGAAAAGAAAGAACTTAATTTTATTTGTCCTCACTTAACTATATTTTCAAAAATTTTAAATTTAACATGACCATTGGTATTAGGGGTTAACTTTAAATAACTATATTTATGTTTCTAAATATATAGTAAATTTAAGTAAAAAAAATTTCACTAATAAAGGTTAATTCTAGAGACTAAGATATATGGTAAAAGAGAATAAGACTATGTTTTTCTATTTTAAGTAAATGAATTTGTGTTTTTGAAGTATTAAAAATCTTAAAAGATTCATGTAAAAAGAAAAGAGTTAAACTTTATGTAATTCTTAAGTTAATATAAATTTGTTAAGTGAAGAAATGTAAAAAGTTTTTAACTTTAAGAAGAGGATAGTGAAGTTCAAAATCATTAAAGGCTATCCAGATATAGTAATCCTCACATACATAACAAAAAGAAAAGAAGAAAGAAAAGAAAAAGGGGATTAACAACGATCCTGAAATGTAAAGAAAAAAAAAAGAAAAGAAAAAAAAAAGATGTGAGGAGAAGCTTGAGGAGATAGCTAATTAAAAATTGGCTTCACTTGAATCAACTTAAGGAAAAAGACTTAGACACATTTTCTAAACTTTTATTTGAGTATTAGCTTAATGATTAGTAAAGTTTTATGAAGTTCTTTTTCATATGAATTTTCTTTTTTAAGTGATTTTAATATGACAAATTGTAGTTTTTCTTGAAAGAAATAGAGGATCAGAAATCTTAGACTTAATTATTGAATATCCTAGCACCTTTAGTATTAACTGGAGTTGTTTTGAATTTTTCTTAAATTATACTATTATGTTTATAGAATAGAACTTAAATATGGAAGTAAATATGGAAGTATAGAAGTTAAGTTCTTTATCATAAGTCATATTTTTATGTAGTAGAGGAGTTACTTGAGGACAAGCTTAAGCGTCAATTCCAGTGCACATTTTTTCACTAGACAACTTAACGTCCAAATTCTTATTCTAACATATCTAAGTCACTAAATAAAATCTTAAAATTAGTACTAACACATAATAGTCTCAAATATAAAATAAGGTTTCGGTCTATCTCCATTAACTTTAAATATTTTCTCAGACTTAGGATCTTTAATATCCACAGCTCCATAAGGGTAAACTTTTATCACAATAAATGGGCCCATCCATCTGGACTTAAGTTTACCTGGAAATAATCTTAACCTTGCATTATATAGCAAAACTTGTTGCCCTGGTTGAATATCTTTAGTAAGAATCCTTTGATCATGTCACATCTTCATCTTTACTTTGTATATCTTAGCACTCACTCTCATAAGATTTATTCCTTATCTCTTCAAGCTCATTTAATTGTAATAATCTTTTTTTACCAGCATCTTTCAAGTTATAATTAAGCTCTTTAATTGCCCAATATACTTTATGCTCAAGTTTAAGTGGTAAGTGACAAGCTTTCTCAAATATTTGCCTAATGGGGACATTCCTATAGGAGTTCTGTATGCAGTCTTATAAGCCCACAAAACATAGTCAAGTTTGACTGACCAATCTATTTTTGTTGGATTCACAAATTTTTCCATAATTCTTTTAATTTCTCGATTGGATAATTCAGCCAAACCACTTGTCTGAGGATGATAAGAAGTAGCAATTCTATGATTTATATGATATTTCTTTAATAACTTTTCCATTATGACATTTCTGAAATGACATCCCCCATCAGTAATGATAACTCTCGGCATCCCAAATCTATCAAATATGTTCGTTTTCAAAAATTTTACAACACTTTGAGCAT
>NW_018165371.1:123346-131604 GCF_001263595.1 Phalaenopsis equestris
TTGTAAAATTTTGTATGTTGTTTTATCAACACCAAAATATCACCCAAAATCAGAATTATGACATTTTTGGATAATCTCATAATTTTCTTCTAATGGTACACATCTTCGAATAATCAGATCGTTTCCTTGTTTATATAAAAATGGGTCATCCCAAAAATAAGTCTTAGCTTCAGAAATATATTTTCTCTTCGGTTGGTATGTCATTACATATGGTATAATATCACTAACAATAAAGT
Source organism: Phalaenopsis equestris (assembly GCF_001263595.1). NCBI lineage: Eukaryota > Viridiplantae > Streptophyta > Magnoliopsida > Asparagales > Orchidaceae > Phalaenopsis > Phalaenopsis equestris. Next base: position 123,583 of record NW_018165371.1, read on the forward strand.
TTACAATGTCGGCATACCACGAAACACGCAACTCATTAATAGTGAACAATTTTTCATCCGGAAAATGTTCATTAATTTCTTTTCCAAAACAGATTAGTTTTTCAAACTCAAGCCTGGAAAAATGACCAGCAATTTGATTTTCAATCCCATTCTAATCTACTATTGTAAAATCAAATTCTTGCAAAAGAAGAATCCATCTTATAAATCTAGGTTTAGCATCCTTCATTTTCATTAAATACTTAATAGTAGAATGATATGTATGCACTACACAATGAGTTCCAATCAAGTATGATCTAAATTTATCACAAGCATATACTACAACTAATAAAGTTGTATAACTAATTTGAGTTTCATTAAGAGTTTTATTGGCATAGTAAATAACTTTCAAAATTTTATCATATCTCTGTCCTAAAACAGCTTCAATAGCATAATCACTAGCATCACACATCAATTCAAAAGGTTTTGCCCAGTATGGTGATAGTGCATTGATTAATTTTTCTCTTAATAACTTAAAAGCTTTTAGGCATTCCTCATTAAAATTGAAAATTGCATCTTTCTCCAGTAAATAGCATAAAGGCTTAGCAGTCTTTGAAAAGTCTTTAATATATCACCTGTAGAATCCAATATGTCCTGAAAAACTCCTAATTTCCCATACATTTGTTGGATAAGGTAAATTAGCGACTTGAATTTTAGCAGGATCTACTTCCATATCATTTTCTGATATTTGATGTCCTAATACAATTCCTCCTTCTACTATAAATTGGCATTATTCCAAATTATTTTTTCTAATTAAGGAATAAATTTGTTTCTTTACGGCGTTTAAGAACTATGGATAAATGTTTTAAACATGAGTCAAATAAAGTTACAGATACTGAAAAGTCATCCATGAATACTTCAACCCCTTTTTCAATTAAATTACAAAAAAATGCTATCTTACATCTTTGAAAAGTAGCAGGGGCATTACATAAACCAAAGAGCATTCTTCTAAAAGCAAAAGTACCATAAGGACTGGTAAAAGTTGTTTTCTTTTGATCCTCAGAAGATATTTGAATTTGGTGATAACCAGTATATCCATTCAGAAAATAAAAGCATTTATGCCCAGCTAGTCTATGCAGCATTTGATCTAGAAAGGGTAATGAAAAATGATCTTTCCTAGTAGAAAGATTTAATTTTCTATAATCAATGCATATTTGCCACCCTGTAACTTGTCTTGTGTGTTCATTCACAGCTACAGTTACTCTTCCTTTCTTAGGAACGCAGTGAATTGGACTAACCCATGCATTAGCTGAAATAGGGTAGATAATTCCAGCATCTAACCATTTTAAAACTTCTTTCTTTACAACTTCTTTCATAATAGGATTCAGTCTCCTTTGAGGATCATCCCTAGGTTTGTAGTTCTCTTCCATATGAATTTTATGCATACAAATTGAAAAGTTGATTCCGTTAATATCAACAATTGTCCATCTAAAGGTTTTCTTAAAATTTTTCAGAATTTTCATCAACCTTTCTTCTTCTTCCATTGTTAATTATGAGGAAATTATAACTGGTAAAGTAGAGGAATCGCCTAAAAAGGCATATTATAAATGATTAGGAAGTAACTTCAACTCAAGTTTTGGAGGTTTTTCAATAGATGGACAAAATGATTTATCTTTGTCTATAGTGTCCAAAATTTCAAAACTTTATCGAACATAGTTTGAATCTTCCTTAAAAAAATCTTCACATTGATTTAATTCCTCTTCTTGCTCATGTTCCAAATCTTGTACTTCAAATTTTTCTTCATAAGTCATTTTGAAATGGCATTCACTTAGATATCTTATAACATCAATTCTAAAACATTCATCATCTTTATCTTTTGCAGGGTATTTTATTGATCTTGAAATGTTAAAAGTAACAGTTTGATCATTGGCGTGCATTGTTAATTTCCCTTTCTGCACATCTATCATTGCTCTTCCCGTGGCTAGGAAAGGTCTCCCCTAAATGATAGGTATCATTGATCTTACTCCATATCTAGCATAATGAAATCAACAGGAAAGATAAATTGATCCACTTTCACTAGGACATCTTCTATAACTTCTTTAGGGTATGTTATTGAATGATCTGCAAACTACAGAGTTACAGTAGTAGGGGTTATTTCTCCTAATTCCAATCTTTTAAATATTGATAATGACATAAGGTTAATGCTTGCACCTAAATCACATAAAGCTTTCCCATAAAATTTGTCTCCTATTGCACATGGAATTTGTAAAGCTACCAAGGTCTTTAAGCTTCTCAGGAAGCTTCTTTTGAATTATCGCACTGCACTCCTCACTAAGTGCGACAGTCTCATTATCTTCAAAATTTTTTTTTCTGTTGAAAATATCCTTCATAAACTTTACATAGCTCGACATTTGTTCTAAGGCTTCAGCAAATGGAATATTAATTGTAAGCTTCTTAAATATTTCTAGAAATTTTGAAAATTGCTTATCCAACTTTTGTTGACAAAGGCTCTGCGAAAATGGAGGTGGTGGCTTTTCCAAATTAATTTTCAGCAGAGAAATCGGTCTTTCAGAATCTTTATGAGCTTCCTCTTTTGATTCTTCAATTTTTTTTCTCTCTCTCTCTCTACTTCAATTTCTTTTTTGAACCCTACCTTCCAACTCTCTTCCGCTTCTAAGTTGAACGATTTTTACTTGTTCTTTATTCTAGTCTTTTGGATTTGATTCAGTATTACTAAGAAGTGTTCCTTAAGATCTATTAATTAATGAATTTGCAATTTGCCCAAGTTGATTCTTTATATTTCTAATTGTAGCTCCTTGACTTTATAATTGATTTTTTATTTGTAACACCACTTCTTCTATAGATAACTTTTTCTCCTTAAAATGTGTATTGGTGTTGAAACCTGGAGGATAAGTAGATTTATAATTATTATTCCCTTTGTTGTTCAAGTTTCTCAATGGATTTACTTTGTTGTTCCCCCATTGCTGATTATTACCACCTGAATTGTTATTCTAGTTAAAGTTGGGATGGTTCTTCCAACCTGGGTTATAATAACTTGAATATAAGTTATTCTGTTTGTTATTTATGGCGTTCAAAGTTTCTAATGATGCTTGAGAATCTACCATTTGGCCTAATGAATTCTCTTCAATCATGGAAATTGGTTGAGAAAAATTCATTCCAAATTGGTCTAACTTCCTTGAAATTGCAGCAACTTGATTTGCTAACATGGTAAATGCATCAGTTTCATGAATATTGGCTACTTTCTTAGGATTCAATCTCTCAGAAGGCCATTGAAAATTATTGGTATCCATTTCTTCAATTAAAGCATAAGCTTCATGAAATGGTTTTGGCATCAATGAACCACAAGCAGCGGCATCAATAATTGATCTAAGAGATCCAACTAATCCATTATAAAAAGTTTAAATTATTATCCAATCTGGTATAGCATAGTATGGACACTTTCTTAAGAGTTCTTTAAATCATCATAAATAGATTCCCCTTCAAACTGATTAAAAGATGTAAAATCATTTCTAAGCTTCGCAGTTTTTTATGGTGAAAAATATTTAGCAAGGAATTTTTATGCTAAATCACCCCTAGTTCTGATAGAACGAGGTGCTAACGAATTCAACCACATCTCAGCTCTATCCCTCAGTGAGAAAGGAACTAACCTAAGTCTTATGACATCATCAAATACACCATCGTATTTAAATGTAGTGCACAATTCTAGGAAATTGGAAAGATGTAAATTTGGATCTTCAGTTGATGATCCCCCCATACTATTTATTTGATATCATTTGGATAAAAGCAGGTTTAAGCTTAAATGAATTAGCCACTACAGTAGATTTCTGAATACTACAATGAAGTTCATCTACAGTAGGGTTGTCATAATCTCTTAAAGATCTAAACTCTTGATGAATTTCAACATTAAGATCATTTTGGTCAGCCATTTCTGTAACTTTTTTAGATTTTTCAAGATTTTTAATTTTTTTGGTTTTTCTGATTTTTTTAAAAGTTCTCTCTAATTCAAAATTACAGCGCACTAGTCCTTCAGAACCTGCGCATACACTAACATATAATAAAATAAAAATAAACAAGTATGGACACTTTCTTAAGAGTTCTTTAAATCATCATAAATAGATTCCCCTTCAAACTGATTAAAAGATGTAAAATCATTTCTAAGCTTCGCAGTTTTTTATGGTAGCTTAAGCTTCGCAGTTTTTTATGGTGAAAAATATTTAGCAAGGAATTTTTATGCTAAATCACCCCTAGTTCTGATAGAACGAGGTGCTAACGAATTCAACCACATCTCAGCTCTATCCCTCAGTGAGAAAGGAACTAACCTAAGTCTTATGACATCATCAAATACACCATCGTATTTAAATGTAGTGCACAATTCTAGGAAATTGGAAAGATGTAAATTTGGATCTTCAGTTGATGATCCCCCCATACTATTTATTTGATATCATTTGGATAAAAGCAGGTTTAAGCTTAAATGAATTAGCCACTACAGTAGATTTCTGAATACTACAATGAAGTTCATCTACAGTAGGGTTGTCATAATCTCTTAAAGATCTAAACTCTTGATGAATTTCAACATTAAGATCATTTTGGTCAGCCATTTCTGTAACTTTTTTAGATTTTTCAAGATTTTTAATTTTTTTGGTTTTTCTGATTTTTTTAAAAGTTCTCTCTAATTCAAAATTACAGCGCACTAGTCCTTCAGAACCTGCGCATACACTAACATATAATAAAATAAAAATAAACACACTCAAAATAAGATATAATAACTTTTAAAGTTTAAATAAAACTTTCTAAAAATAGAAATTTACTTTTAAAATCAATTTCTCCCCGACAACGGCGCCGAAAACTTGATCCCGACTTATTACTTATATGCAACAGTATAACAAAAATTTTGATTATAATTTTTCACTTATATTTCCTTATTTTGCAACAAAACCAAAAACTTGATCCTTAAGGAAAATAAAAATTTAACTTTTAATTTATATATATTGGGATACTACGCAAGTATGTGTATCATTATCAGGTAATATAGGGTTTTTTGATTAAGACCTGAATATCGAATCCATAGGGAGATTATGCAATATGCACTTTTAGAAACTTTCTATTTTTAAAAAGACAACTATTTAAACTAAAGATAATTCTTGGAGTAATGAAAATTTAAATATTTTTGGTATTTTCAATATTTTGATAGAACAATAACAATTTAAAAACATAACTAGATTATTTGCAGAAGAAAAGCACTAAAGATGAAAAATATCTTTCTTTTTATCATGAATCAATAATAAGTAATAGGAATTTTGTTGTGGAAGTATGCAATATGTGTTGTGCCAAATAAGATTAATAATATTCTTTACCCTTACTAGAGATGCTATAAAGAACATTGGCTAATTTAAAGTTTGAATAGTTCTGAAGACCGGCTAGGTATGGAAGATACCAGCTCTCACTCTAGAGTTCCCTCGATTCCCTCTACATAGGGCTAACATCTTGTATCAGAACCTAAAACAATAAACCAAGTTGGGGGCTTTAACCTCTCACTTTAAAGTCCTCTAACTCTACACCCTTTAATGTAACTCATGTGATTCTTTCCAATTGTTGACTGAAACAATATCAGCCCGGTTCTTACATGTTCTCAACAATAAATTTTAACATCTGGATTGGTCAAATCAAGAAGTAAATGAAGTGCGTGGATTTAAATCATCTCAACTTCTTCCAACATTAAAGATTAATACTCTCCACAACTTCAATCCAACACTTAATTACTTATCATTATAGAAGAAAGATAAAGAAAACTACTCATAATCCACGGAGAAAACAAAACCACACTTTAGTTTAAAAAAAGAAATCATTGTTAAACCAACAACAAGTCTTAATTAAAATCAAAAGTAGTCTTAAAAAAAAGATAAAAACTTATCTCAAGTCCTCCACCAAACTCTTGAAGTTCCGTTAAAGCTCTTCTCTTTTACAACACTCTCGATATAAAAACTAAAATAAAAAGGATAAAATAAATATGTGGTGCCTGAAAATCTCTCCAAACTAATTCCCCATTTCAAGAACTTTCAAAATTTTCTCTTTTTAAGCACACTTTCAAGGACTCAATCTTCATTCTTATAAACCTCCAAAAGGTGCATTGGTATCTCTTCAAAATATGTCTTGATTCGATGTATTTCTCCAAGAGATGCCTCCTTTCACAATAATTTTCCCGTGGTGGTAGCAACCACCTATTTAGCCAATGGGTGTCTCAAAAACCTCTTCATAATTCGCAAAAACCAAATTTACTCATCCAATAACCGTCACTGGCGCTTAAGCGCGGGGCCTCTGGCGCTTAGGCGCGGCCTTCTCTGTTTATTCGGCGCTTAAGCACCGCATATGGCGTTAAGGCGCCAAAACACTCCTGCCCAGATTTCTCTTATTTGCTCCAAATTTGATCCTTTTTCACTCCTTTAAGCATTTTTCACTTTTTTACTTGTATCTTAAAGAAAAACACAAAAATATCTTCCATTAAAGCACAATATCTCAAAAATAGGTATAAAAATGTATCTAAAAACAATATATATTTTAGGCAATTTAGGTGTATCAGTTATTCACTTCTCTTGCCGAGGCGATGGAGGATCATAGGCATTTATCGCATTTACCACAAACATTGAGACCAAAGTTGCCACGCAGCTCGCCTAGTGGAAGTCGGAGATGGAGGAGAAAATGAAATTTGAATTAGATGTGTTTCGACACTGGTCAGAGCAAAAAAGCAAGCAGCTGGTAGTGGAAGATTTTAAGGAAGATGATGAGGGGACCGAAGATGATTAGGGATATTTTTTATTTATATTTGTTTAATTGAAACAGTTTGAGCGAATATCTTATTTTTCTTCACAAATTTTCTTTTTGTTTGGTTCAATGCATTTCTTTTGTTTTTGTGTTTGATTTCTATGATCATTATTGTTATTTAGATTAATAATGCCTGGATTGATAAATTGTGATGTGTTTTATCACATTGGATTTGTATGTACTACGGTTGTAGGTATAAAAAGTGTCATGATAAAGAAGAATATATTTTTTTTCTTGTTTTACATATTTTTGATGGCTTTTCAAAGTTTATCCGTTGACTCTCAATTCATTTGTCGTGTTATCAGACGAAAATTATCCATCGATTAGTATGCTGATGAAAAACTGATAACCCTGCGATGGGCTATCAACGGATTGACAGCCTATTCTGAGGGGCTCAGAACTCACGAGCAATAATAATTTTTCTATTATTTTTCAATTTACTGAGAGATTGAGTCATCAGTAATTTCTGACGGATTATCAACGCATAACCATCGGTCACTTTCTGATAGAGTTCAATGGATTTTTGGTACTTGGTTATGATTACCAATGAATACTGTATATATTTCATCTATGATTGACTTGGTTAGACCATCGCAATATCGTTAGAAAGTAAAAGTAGTCGGTAATCTGTCGTTTTTCTAATTACTAACAAGTGATTTACCTACACCCCATAAACCATCATCAAACAGTCGGAAATATATTAACTAATGATTTTATAATATTAATTGATGACATTTGATCATTAGAAATAGGCTAAATTCCTGTTGTGGCATTGTTCACTGTGTTTTGTCTATTCAATGCATCGCTTTTAGGGAATGCTTTTGCAAAAAATTTTATGCTAGCGATTGGACTTGGGAACCTGCAATGCTAGTATTAAATATAATATATGGATAAACAACTAATTTAATAACAAAATTATAATTTCATATAAAATTGAACAAGTTGAAAGTTCGTCTAAGAATAACACTTTTACCACATCTTTTCTCAAACTCCATAAACTAATATATACGCATAGAATGGCGATTTCATAGATCAGATTTCTCAGGCCAAATTCGGCCATTATCATAAAGATAAACTAACAAAAATAAAATTTCTTAAAAAATTAATAATAAAAATCAATGAATTTAAAGAAAATATAAAATCATTAAGGGTCCATTTGGGGTAGCTTATAAGTGGGGGCGGCGTTTTCAAAACGCCGCCGTACTA
>NW_018165371.1:131641-138461 GCF_001263595.1 Phalaenopsis equestris
TTATAAGGGGGGGGGGGCGTTTTAAAAACGCCGCCGTACCATTTGGTTCGCGCGTTTCGCCAGCTTATTCAAAATTGTGTTTGGATTTTTACACCAAACGGAGGCCGCGGGTCGACCCTTGCGGCCGGCCTGCGGGCCGCGTTTCCGGAAGAGAAACCTAGGATAAGCAGCTTATCCTGAAACGCACAAGCTGCCCCAAACGGACCCTAAATAGTCGTGCCACCTAGCAACATGTTCTTTGACGAAATCGCCCTAACACGCGGCGACTTTACGACAAAAATTTTATTTTTATTTTTACAATTTTTAGAGAAACCTTCATATTTCTAAGAAAAAAGAAAAAAATTCAGTCAAGTTCTTCATGATTCAAATTTAATGAAAGCAATCTTTTTTAATTTTTGGAAATTATGTATCAATCAACTTGTAAATTAAATATATTTCTAAACAAACATAGAATCTAGAAAAGGACATTCAAATAAGTTGTTCAAACAATTTTTTGTAAGGGTCTTCAAACATATTTTGGCATATAGACAGGGAGAGATGTTGTTTGGATTTAATGAAAGGATAAGAAATGGGACAAAATTCAAATACTTCATACATCAATTATGAAATTATGAAATTTTATTTTATTTTTTTGAAACAAATTTTCAAACATACCCAAAAAATATCTATACAAAACATTTGTTAGACCACATTTTTACTTTTGTAGATGTTGAATTTGTTGAGGCTTCATTTGTTGTTTTAAATGGGGAAAAATGTTCGCAATCCTCATGTAATTTCAATGACTTGTTGAGATTTAAAAAAAAAGTCACCATGTGACAAAGTTGCCACGTGTATTATATGATTAGATATAAGTTCTATAATTATTTTGGGAAATTTATTGGAGTTTTTGTACATTACATAGCCCACACAACTTTCATATTTAATCTTATATCTATTTATCTATGCATGAAAAAGGTTGATTTCAATTGTGAGCACAAATAATTAGTGGTAAACTTAATGTGATAGGAATGAAATGAGCGGTATGAGAATAAATATGACAATTTTAGTGTGAGATATGTAAATGCATAAGAATTACATGCTATGTATGTACGTAAATGTCTCTAATTTTTTTGAATGTTATTTTTGAATATTAATTTATATTTTAAAATTTACCCTTAATACAGGTGGAATGACATCGTACTTCGTCATAATCGTTGTTCATTGCGGAACCAACATTGGGTCATCGTCGATTCTCACCGAATCATCACCCTTCTAGTCGTCCAACCATGTTTAACTTGAGTTTAACCGAGCATTCTTTTTATATATTTGAAACTCATCTTTGAGCAATGTCAAGTACACAACAAAATAGCATTTTGATGGCATTGCTTTAGAAAAGAAGAACAAAGCAATTAATATCCGTATGCTCAACTGAATATGGATAAGTAAACCAAACAAACAAAAATATGCCATAAATTCGTGCATTAAAGAACAAGACTGATCAATCAACGTAAGCGTTTAGAAAAAATATATATATAAAGCGAGAAGCATTAATGATCCAATGAAAGCTAAGTTTCCATTACCATCTCTCACCCACGTTTGCTTTCCTTCCCTTTATTTGTATGAACTTTAAAGCATGTATAAGGTTAGGAAATTGACCGCCCATTTCTCGTTGCTTTCATCACATGCATAAACGAAAGAGACATGTCGGCAATATTATTCATACGCATGGCTTCGGAAAAGGTAGCTTCTTCTTTCTCCACTTGTGTTTCTTTCTTTTCTGTTTAGGAATTTTTAGGGTGGGCTTTGCTAGATCTTGTTTGGTTGGCCTTTATTATGGATTTATAGAAATTATCCTGACCGGATTAGGTTTGATGATAATAATCACTAATACTGAACTATTGTTGTTTTGTAGACCCATGACTTCTTTGATTGGTTAGGCTGATACAACATTGATAAAATAATTTTTTATATTGTTGCACATGGGGAAAATATTACGTGTTGCTGTTCGTATGTGCGGGCAATCAATCGGATTAGAGTACGCCATTAAGTACAAAAATTTGCTCAAATGTTATCGGTTATTAGCACATATGGATGTCACACTTAAATTTTATTTATTTATTATTTTTTTTTTTTTTGATAAGTGTATTGCATGGTCGGAGAATGAAAAATTATTGCATTTGTAGACTGCATGCAGAGATGCATGTGGTGTCAGATCCTGACCATAGATCACAGTAATCTACGGTCAGGATGTATTTAGGTGGGGCCCACTTTAAATTACTTTTTTTTTCAAAAAAATTTTGATTGCATCCTGACCGGATCACCCGTGATCTACGGCCAGGATCTGACACCGCATGCATCTCTGCATGCGGTGTATGTATATAATAACTTTTCGGGAGAATGAGAGAGATTAGAGTAGTGAGAAGACGGATGCAAAACAAAAGAATAGAGAAGAAGGGCTGTTCATGGAGAAGTTTTCTTTTGGTCTATTCTTTTCTGTGTACACAATCAAGAAAAAAAAGTAATCATTAAAGAAGGTATTAAGATGCCATTTCATAATATTATGTTGTTGGATTTTGCCAATATATAGGCCAAATCGAATGCACAATAGTTTTTGGGTTTTTTAAATTATAGAAGTCCTATATTCAAGTAGTATTAAAAGAAGTTTATTACAAACCCGGTAGCATCAATTTAACTCTTTGCACATAATTACACAATCGAGAGCAAAAGATTACAATAATAATGTGCACAAATTTAAGTAACAAATAATAAACAAGTGATATAGAGTGTTATCAATTATATGCACAATATGAATGTTGTGATGCTCAATTATAACTTCATAAACTTAAAATTAATTAAATTGATAATATGATGGAATGTAATAATATAATCAATTGATAGTGTTAAATGAATGATTAGTTTAATGAGCGTGTTTGAATTATAAGAATAAGTATGAGGAATGATAATGGTAAACAAACTGATAAAGATTAATATTGTCAATTACCATCAGTAAGTATTCATAAAATATTTTGTTGATAAATGATTAATACTTATGTTGTTAAGCCAGCTTAATGTCTTATGTTCATGTCTAACAACTTTTACCCTTAAGATTACATTATGCTTAAGTAATCACTCATTAGCTTCTCAAAGGTGGAGCAACTCTCACAATCTCTACTTTATAAGAAGCATACTATGACCTTAGTTGTTAGAGAATAATGTATGAAACTCTTGTTCTTTTCAATGTACAAACAGGGTTGATATTTATATTATAAGTTTAAGGTTTAGAATAGGAAAGAGGAGTACAAAAAAAAAACAATGCCTAAACTTATGTCTATGCAATTAAGGCTATTTAGACCATATCAAGACCATTACTGCTATTGATTCCTCTTCTATAATCAAGTTAATAATTAATAGGAAACTCATAATTATGCACTAATTACTTAATTTTATTCGGATGTTATGCATATGATTAATTCTACTTTTAATTACTTTTAAATATCATTCATGAGAATGATCCAGCAATCATTAACACTCCCCCTCAAATTCGGAATGTATGTTAATGATTCCTAACTTACTAAGTACTATCGAGAATTAAGAAGAATATATTGGTTTTGTGAAAATGTTCGCTGGCTGCTCTAAAGTGGACACGTGAGCCAACTTTATCATTCTTTTTTTGAATCTTCTCTCGTATGAGATGACAATCAATCACTATGTGCTTTGTTCGCTCATGGAATACCAGCTTTAAGGCGATGTGAAGTGTTGCTTGGTTATCACAAAATAAATTGACAGGATGTGAATGCATGATCCCCAAATCCTGCAAAATTGCTCCTAGCCAAATAATCTAGCGGCAGGTAGCAGCCACGGACCGATATTCAGCTTCTACATTAGACGTGATACTATTATCTGTTTGTTGGTTTTCTAATAAATTAATGAACTCCCAAGGAAGATTTAATACACAGTTATTGATTTATCGTATATCACGACACCTGATCCAATCTGCATCTTAAAAGGCATTTAGTTGGAATAAACATTCTTCTGAGAGGAAATATCCTTGCCCTTCTGTCTATTTTACATAATGTAGGACACAATGGGTTTCTTCTAAAAGTGGCACTTGTGGCTTGTTCATAAATTAACTTAGCATTTGAACTGCATATGTCAAGTTAGAACGTGTAAGAGTCAAGTAGATTAATCTCCCAACTAGTCTTTTGTATAATATGATGATGGATCACTGGCATATCTCCTTCTAATTTCCTAAGAGATAATGTTTGTTTCATAAGGAAAGTGATGAGTTTTTCACCGAGGTACCCAACATCCTTGAGTATTTTAAAAGCATACTTTCACTGTGGAAGCACAATACCCTTATGGGATCGCATAACCTCAATACCAAGGAAATATTTCAATTATTCAAGGTCCTTTAATTTGAATTGGTTCCTAATGAATATTTTGACATCTTCAATTTCTTGTAAGTAGTTCCCTGCAATGATGACATCATCTACATATATACGAAGGGCAATGAATTTAACATAATAGGATCATATAAACAAGGAATATTCTGCCTTTGATTGCATAAAATTGGCTGGCATCAGAGCAGTGGAAAACTTGACTAACAATTGTCGTGAAGCTTGTTTGAAACCTTATAATGATTTTTGGAGTTTACAAACTCGAGTCTTCCCCTTTTGTCTGAGGCCAAGTGGTAGCGACATATATACAATTTCGAGGTCCTTATGCAATAAATCATTATTAACATCTTGTTGGTGAAGATGTCTTTTCTTAGTTGAAGCTAACACAAGGAGTAGGCGAACAGTTACAAGCTTAGCTATAGGGGCAAAGATTTCTTAGTAATCTTGCCCTTCAATTTGATTATATTCTTTTGCCACTAATAAGTCCTTGTAGCGTTCAATTGTCCCATCTGCACGAAGTTTGACTTTGTATACTCATTTGCGCCCAATTGGCCTTTTTTTAAGCAGTAATGGTATAAGGGACAATGTGTCATTAGCGTTGATTGCATCAAGACCTTTTCATATAGAAACCTCCCACTTTGGATCACGAGCAACTTCTACAAAAGTTTTTAGCTCCTTTTCAGTTGAAAGAGTGATGGTGAAAGCATGATGTTTAAGTGACAATATAGCATATGACAAGATGTTGGTTATGAATAGAAGGTATCTATAGCGTTGGCCAACTCGAGTTCAATGTTGGGGGGTGAGTTAAAGCAAAACAAAGACACCTAAGCACATGCAAATGATCATATGTGGGCTGTGTTTGGAAGAGCACTTTGAAAGGAGTCTTTCCTTGGAGAAGGGATGTTGGAGTTCTGTTATATAGGTAGGTGGCAGTTAGGATTGCATCTCCCCAAAAGTTTTTGGGTAAATTGGCTTGAAATAATAAAGCTCGGGCAATGTTGAGTAGGTGGTGATGTTTTATCTTGGTTATACCATTTTGTTGTGGAGTGGAGACACAACTGGATTTGTGAATGATGCCTTTGTCGAGATAAAGTTTTCTCAATATGAATTCAGGACCATTATCACTTCGAATGTTTTTGTCCTTTAGACTGAATTGTGTTTCAACGAGATTTATGAACTTAATTATGTATGAATGTGTATTTAATTTGTGGTTCATCAAATAAGTCCATGTGTATCGAGTATAATCATCAACAATTCTGATAAAATGCCGCCCTCCTGTGATTGAAGGAACTTGGTATCCTTCCCAAATGCCAACGTGAATTAATTCAAAAGGTGTTTCTGAGCGAATGAAACTTGTTTGAAAAGATGAATGAGTTTGCTTAGCCAATGGGCAAATTAAATAATCAAAAACATTACAAAATTTCTTGTCTAAAATTGGGAAAGAAAACAAGTTGGAAACTTTTTTCGTTGGGTGGCCTAGACATTTATGCCAAAAATTTGAGGATGGTGAAGTAGTAACATTGCACTTGCCCTTTTGTAGAGTACCAAGGTAGTAGGTGCTCGACTTTTAGTTCTTGTCTCAATCATCTTCCTCGATTGTTGATCTTGTAGCACACAAGTGTGGTTATTAAAAATGGCAAGGCATTGTAAATCAAGCACAAATTTGCTAATGGAAATCAAATTAAATTTGAAGGAAGGGAAAAATAGAGCATTTTGTAGAACGAAGTCAGCAAAATGGATATTGCCTATGTGTGTGACAGTTGCAGTAGCTCCGTTAGGCATGCAAACTTTTCGATTGGTGATACAGGATTTTGTAATTAGTAGGTTGGCTGAATATACCCTGTGATCCGTGTCTCTTACGTCAAGAATAAAACACATTTCTTTGTCAAAAATGGAGGCACAAAAAGTTTTACTTGAGATATCACTCATGGCTGATGTACTGCCAACATGATTTGCCATCGAATTAAATTTTTCCTCTACAAGTAGTGACATGAGACTTTCATATTGCTCGACTGTAAGGGTGAATGGTGCAGAACTAGTCCATGTATTGGCATCCGTGTGGTTTTCTTTAGAAGCAAAATTTTTCCTTTCAGGCTTGTTGCCCACTAGATTGGCCCTTTGTAGCTTTCTATAGTCATTGATGGTGTGTCCCTGCCATCCTAAAAATTACATTTGAGATGTCGTCGGTATGTATCTGAGGTATGCCCAATTTTTTCACATTTTCCACAGTTTAAATGAAGATTTTTTGGTGTGAAAACCCTCTCTGGTTTCCAAGTGCTATTCTTCATGGAAAAAGCCAAAGCTTCCGGTTGTTGTGCACTTCCATTGTTTATCTCGTGATGCTTCTCCTCTTGGAGCATGAGAGAATGTGTCTTCCTGACATTGGGAAGGGAATCCATGAGCAAAATTTGCCCTCTTATACCAGTGTATGTTTCATTAAGCCC
>NW_018165371.1:138561-146874 GCF_001263595.1 Phalaenopsis equestris
AAACCCCACACCAAAAATAGTGCCGACAGCCCCAAGAGGAATTTCATTCTTTTTTGGTTTTGTTGAAACTGCATCACTTTCTTCATAGCACCATACATGCATTTAGAATTGTTTTAGAGGGTGTCACATTCATCCCATAGGCATTTGGGCTTGGTGTAATAAGCTCATATTGTCATATCAACTTGCTTGCAACCGTGGATGGCCTCTTTGACATGGAAAATATGAACGATGTTGGTATTAGAAAAACATTCTTTCAAGTTGAGCCAACATTCATAAGTACTCTCATTGTATATTATACTTGCTCCAATGTCTTCTACAATTGAATTAAAAGACCATGCATTGACAAGGTTGTTGTAGCGCCTCCGTTTTTGAAGTTCTATGGTGGACGTCTTTGGTGGTTCCTTGACGGTGTCGTTAACAAAACCTTCTTTGTTTTGGCTGTTGAGAGCCATCAACATGGCACGACTCCATGTATTTTAGTTTTCTCCATTCAGCGGTTGCATAACGAGACGAGACTGGGTTGATCTGAGTAGTGAAGATAAAATGGGTCGTTCAAATTATCGAATTTATTAGATTTAGGCTTAGCTAAATATTGAGTTTTGTTTGCCATTTGTTTTGACCTAGACAAAAGATAGATGGGGTTTCGACATGGTGGAGGTCGTCGGCGAGTGGCGGCTTTGAGATTTTACTAGAGAAGAAGAGGAGATAGTAAGACTCAAAATTTAATTTGCTCTGATACAATGTTAGAAAATATTGTATGAATCTCTTGTTTTCCTCATTGTCAATGAGGGCTGATATTTATACAAGTAGTTTAAGGTTTAGAATAGGAAAGAGGAGTAAAAAAAGAACAAAAATTATCCCAATGCAATCAAGGCTATTTATACTATATCAGGGCAATTAGTGTTATTGATTCCTTTCCTATAATCATGTTAATAATAAATAAGAAATTCATACTTATACACTAATTGTTTAATTTCATATGGATATTATGCATATGATTGATTTTGCATTTAATTACTTCTGGATATCACACATAGGATTGATCCTACAATCCTTAACATTAGTTTTGGTAAATGCACAAAGTCATCGCCATTGTTTATTAAACTCTCCAAATATATTTTAAAAATGATAAAAAGGTTGATTGTTTCTAAGACTATTATAATCTCTTAGAAGACTTAGTTCAACCTTAATAAAAATAATTATTAGATAATAAAGATATTATAAAAATATGACTATAAAGAATTTTGGGTCATTTGCAAGTCCTTGTAGCTACCAATAATATCCTAGTGTTCTCACTACTGGAGATGTTGAATGTATCGTGTGATATTTGCATTTGATGTTTGCATCAGATTTTTCAGACGCAAATATTTCCTTCAATTTTTTTTCTAATTTACATTGAAACTCGAGTTTTAATGTTTAAATCGGATCTTGTGTCTAATTTGCAGTGAACAATTTGGTGCTAATGCTGAATTCAAAACGTCGAACTGAGGTGTTAGATTTCAATGGACTTTACATTGAAGAAGTTGACCCAATCACATACTTAATTGTATCGAATAATGTCTGATGCAAAGTAGGCCCATATTTTGTAGTAAGCTCCATTGTTACTTAGTTGCATTAAAATAATCAGATACAAATCTGATGAAAACCCGACGCCAATGCCGTGAAATTCATTTCCCGCTCTTAAAACCTTCATTCTTATCACTCATTCCCAAAACCTTTACTTACAAACTCCTCCTCTCCCGATTTCTCCCAACTTCGATGAAACACTCTACAACATAAAATGTTGTTATTAAATTTTGATATTTGCATTGTAGATTCGCGGCTGTTAATCTGCGAAAAATAAATTTTGATATTTGTGCGGATTTTGTGTCAATTCTACGCCCAATAAGTCGAAGCAAAAAATATTCTTAAAACATTGAAACTTAAAGTTGAATTGTGATGGATTCTGTGTTGAATTACAACCAATAAAGCGATGCAGAATTAATTTACTTGTAAGCGTCAAACCATATCCAACGCAAATTTGACGGAAAGCTAAAGCAAAAAACCTAAAATATATATTCAGCTCGCCAAAATTCTTTTCTCCTTTCTGCACCTTTTCTGCTCCGCCATTTCTTTCTGAAACCTTCACAACCTCTCCCTCTCCCTACTATTTGGTTTCACTCTAAGCCATCCCCTTCGCTTACGAACCTTCGCGATCCAGTTGCCACTAGAGCTAGCTGAGAAGGAGCGGTCCGATAGTAGCTTGTAGAGACCACCAAAAATTCTGTATTTCTCATCCTTCTGCTTTGCACCTATCAGAAAACATTGAGGATAGTAAGCCTATTAATGCCACGCCTTTTTATTTTATCTTTCGAAAAGTGAAATGCATCTTTTGGTAGGTAATGTGTGGGTATTAGGTATGTGTATGCATAAGAATTGAGTGAAATGTATGAAAATCTTCGTGCATATAATATGGTATGTACGTAAAAATTGAAGTATAGGTGTTAGGTATGTATATATATAAGAGTTGGAGTGGTATGTGTATCTTTATAAATAGGCAATGTTGTATGGACGTGAAAATTGAATTTTAGGAGCAAATATATATATAAGTTTTATGTATGAAAATATTTGTAAAAAATGAACTTTAGGTGCTAGACATGTAAATACATTAAGGGAATGTTATTAGAAAGAATTCTAATCCATCTTAAAATTACATGTTTTTAATAAATTTTAATGTTTATTCATTCACATTTTTTATGATACTGCACTTTAATGTAAGGTATTTATATGTTTTTTGTTTCATGTACAAAGAATGCATATTTAGATAAAATGAAGGCAAAATGGAGCAAAATGGCAACACTTCATATGACGTCATAGAGCCAACATATGACCGAGATGGGTGCTATTGCGCCCTAGACTGGCACTATAGCGCCAGTAATCGATTTTCTAGAACTTGCATTGAATTTAAGTGAATTTTGAAGGGGTGCTTGAAGTGACACTTGGTTAATTTCAGTTATCTATTAAAAAAAGTCAATTGTTGAACGGAGAAGGAGAGTTTTAGAGAGTTTTAGGAGTTTTTAGAAGGCTTTTGGGCGTGAGTCTCTCGTGTTTTAGTGGGTGGTGTGAGTTTATATTTGTGAGTCTTTATTTGTAGAAGAAGCGTTTGGAGATTGCTTGAAGGAGGCTTTGGCAATTGCTTGGGGAGAAGACATAAGATAAATAATTTGTATGTGTTTGTGTTTTTGTTGTTAAGACTTGGTTTCAATACAAATCATGTGTTTTTGTTTTATCTCCATGAATTCTGAGTAGTTATCTTTTCTTTCTCTTTGCATATGGGAAATAATCATGTGGGATGAGATTGATTTAAAGATTTAATTTTATTTTATAAAACTTCGATTATATTTTCGTCGATTCTTCATTGGCTTTACAAATTTGTCATTTGTGATGTTAAAATACATTGCAAAACATAAAGATTTCTGAGAGTTATGATTTCACCAACTAGGGAGTACCACACTTAATCTTAGAGAGAACCATTGTGATCGTCCGAGGGGAAGTGCAAATAGATAGGGAGATAAGTCTTGATATGCGTAGAATTCATTTTTCTAGAGTAACATACTAGATTCTTTTGTCAATTTGATTTTGTGTTTGGATCTAAGGGTCCCTAGTAAGTCCTATAGAGAGGTCACAATGGGTAATCTGGAAGTGAGAGGCTAGAATCTACTCAGAACTATTACACAAGTTGAAACAAACTTAATGTTAGCCACTTGTAGGTCGTCAACTTGGGAAGGGTGAGATTTTAATATATATATATATATATATATATATAGTTTTGAAAAGTAATATTTATTTATTTTTTTAAATACGAGACCGAACTGATCTCATATATGTAATAGTTTAAATAAACGAGTAAAATACTGCCAGTGATATACCTAGCCCTAAGAATAGACACATTACTTGATAATAAGACTCGATTAAATAAACTAAACAATTTATGACATCTATTTTAGTCTGTGAAACATTTATGTTGACCGAAAAATTCTCCTATCTAATATAAAAGATTAAACATGGTTTATTTTAAGCTGGTTTATAAAGTTTCCTACAAAGACAAGCCCCTATAGTTAATTACATCTTAAATTACTGAAGTCAATCAAGAGAACTCTTGATTTAGATCAGAAAATATTATCTTCAAGATTCCAAAGTTTAGGGCTTTAAGGTCGGACAAAGGAGTATCAAATGAGGAATGATCAAATTTGGAACATTTATTATAGAATCCAAAAGGAGAAAACTATGGGAAGCCGCAAATCCTTAGAAGAACCTTGGTGACTTCCCAAGCTATCCTATGGTTTGGCTTCAATTTCAAGGAAATATTGTTAGATGTTTCATCCTGCCAATTTTATTATTTAGAGCTTACACATGCATAACACAGTCATTTAAATAGCCTAGAAGATGGGAGGATTTATGTCGTAATGTATGAAGACATCAGAGCCTAAAGAGAGTTAGGGCTTAATTTGCACAACATGATTTTTCGAAGGTCTAAAGATAAGTTAAGGATTTATGTCGTACTGGACGAGCTACCTTGAATTCATATGGCTTGTTATTTAATTCTAAGGAAAGGTTTGTTGTTGTAAATTTGTTTTCTCTATCGAAGTTGTTCTTCTGTACATTCTTGTCGCGCTTCCCACGGAGTTAGCTCCAAGCTCCTCATTGTGAAGACTCTAGGTTCAAGGTTTTATAGTTTTGCTGTTTTTGCTACAAGTTTTGTTGTTATTGTTGTTTTTGTTCAAGTGTCTTTAAGGGGAGGTTAAAGTTGATTAAAGTGAGGCCGGTTAGGATCTCACGGCTCCCTCATTCTGGTACCACAATTTTCTTTTGAATTTACTTAGTCTAAACGAGTTGTTAAGCTCATTAAAACTGGAGAGATCTTGTTAGCAACCGTAGATTACCTCCT
The DNA here is from genome assembly GCF_001263595.1 of Phalaenopsis equestris. Lineage (NCBI taxonomy): Eukaryota > Viridiplantae > Streptophyta > Magnoliopsida > Asparagales > Orchidaceae > Phalaenopsis > Phalaenopsis equestris. Next base: position 143,489 of record NW_018165371.1, read on the forward strand.
CTAAGTGATTTTCGTAAATTTAAAAGGATGTATTATGTTGTTTTGAAAATGTAAATTTAATTTTGAAAATTTGTTTTTGTGTATTTAAGTTTTGGTTTGGTTTTGCATGTAAAGTAACTAAAAGCAAGTAGAAAATGTTGTAAGATAAATAAATAAAATTGCAATGCATAAAATGTAAATGTGTACTTATGCCTATGCTACTACTGCATGGTTAACATACTAAAGTATAATATATTTGCAGTAAGTTTAATTAAATTGCAGGAAAGTAAGCAGGAGCATCCATTACTGAAGATCAGAAGTAAATGCAAGACATTGATAAAGGTGGGGCTTAAATCTGAACTGTCAGCTTCCCAACTTTGAATGAGAGCTACTAACTCGATAATCTATGGAGGGTAGTCCTAACCTCGATCCAAGTGATTAAACGTAGACCTTTATAAATTTTTTATTTTAAACTTAGTTTTCATGCATATAGAATTTAATTTAGCAAGCAAAAGAAATTTCATTTTCCTTAATACTTTGTGAAGTAGTGTATTCCACAGGTTAATTAAATTGATCTAGCTAAGACTACAAGCAACCTAAGAGTATTGAGGGCAATCCTCTCCTCAAAAGTCGTTGAATAGTATTATAAGAACTTATCCTCACTTTTTATTAAAGGTCCTTGAGGCAAGAGATACTATTCTAATATCCTACTTTGTATCCTTCGTTTAGCACACATTAGCATTATCGCCATCATCCTAGCCACCTAGAACTTAGACTTACACAAACTCAATAATCCATTTGTGACACAAAAAAAACAAATATCCTCAGTTGCTCACAAGGATTAGAAGACCTTAAAGAAGACTCAAATCCTTGAGTGTTGGGCTAATTAATATATGATAAGCAGTGTAGTGCATTTCTATTGATTAGGTAAATTATCGGGTCCCGTAACATAACTTTGTGGGTCCCTAAATGTTTTAACGAGTGATTTTCTTAAACAAAGAATATTAAGTTCAATTGTCTTTCAAAATTTACAAAAGATCATAAAAGTGTTCAGAACATAACTCTAAATAAACTTTAAAATCATTTGAACCATTTTGAGTTTATTTGAACTTATTATGTTGTTAAATTAACCATCTGAAGTTAAATTTAGATTCAATGGATTAATTTACCCTGTGCTTAATGAATTTTAATATTTTAATTATCCCATGAGTGGGGTACTCAGACTTTTATTTTATGTTAAATAAGATTTATGCAAGTGGCCGCCCTTAAAGGCAAGCTCAAGTCCTTAAGGATCTTGGACTCATAATTAAAGTCGGGCTTGTAGTGCTTTACAGATATTGATGAATGATTGTGTTCCTCTTTTCTAATCAGTAATAAACAAATTTAAATCATGCCTAGCTCATTACTAAGCCCTTAAGTCCAATTTTTAGGGTAAATTTGTAATTATCAAAATGTTAAAAGCATCAGAAAAGAAGAAAGCGACATTTAAATATGATGGCATATCTTCACTAGGTCTAAGTGGTCTTCTGATCTAGGTGAAACTCGAATAATTTCTCTAAGGATAGGAGTTTTGTTTTGATTAATTAATTGAACTAACATTGAAAATCCTTATGTTTGAGTAAAAATAATTACAAAACTAAATGAAAAAATTAGAAAATTTTAGTTTCACCTATCATATTTTAATTGACCCATGAGTGTGATACCATAAAAAATTACATGAGGTAATTAGATAATAAGCCTGCCCTTTCAATAAGAAATACATTTCAAATTAATTTCAAATTGTTAAAGAGACTTAAAATTATCATTATCTTCACTGTGAATCAATTTTTAAGATTTTTTAAATTATATTTTATTTTTTTTTAATTTTTTTTTGTTTTAATGACTTAATTACGTAGTATAGTACACTTCATTATTTAAACTCATTTAATATTTTTTCTAAGGTCCTCTGATCACAGTGAACCTACCATGATAAATTTCATATTTTTTCTGATTTTTATTTTAATTTATATAATTATTTTAACAAAAAGCGTGACTTAACTTTGAAAATTGGGGCTTTTAGGGTTAGGGTGTTCTCTAACTTTGGAAAAAACAGATAACACTCCTAATCATATGCAAATTAAACCCCCTAAATTTCAAGCAATGATGATTAATATTTAATTAAATAAAATTAAAACAAACTCTGGAGTATTTAATTAATTAAAAATAAAAAACATGACAAATAATTTTTATTTTTGGTTCATAATTTTCCCTCTGTTCACTAAGCAATAGTGTATTTTTATTTTATTTTTATGATTTTTCTATACTAAATTATGATTTTTGAAGTTTCAGTATTTAATTATATCAAAAATGCCCCAATTATCTAATTTTCTACGTGGTGCCCACGTCAACCTCGACGGCTCCAAAAGCACACGCAGTGGCTCATTATTTGCGGCGCTTTACACCTCAGCTTGCCATTGAAAATCCTTAGTTCACAATCAGATCCTTCGTCTGTCTCCTCCTCCGCTGTTGGATCAATACACGCGCAAATGAACGACATATGTTCATCGTCCCCATCAGACCCAACCTGAGAACTAAACAATTTTGAAACCTAAGATCTTGCTCGATACTTAACCAAATCACATGGGGTTTCTTCTTATAATTTCATCTAGTCAAAGGAAACCTATCAATACGGTGGAGCAAGCATGAAATATAAGTCTAAATCACAATTGATGAAACCAAGCACAGAATTAGGGATTTTGAGTTATACCTTTGTCCAAGAGGTGTGGCCTCAATTGGATGCTTTGCAGAACCTTCTCTAGAGTCCCACAAACATGCTCTAAGCGTCACCTCCCTTTGGTATGAGGTTTAAGTAAGATTTCGACCAATAAGTGGTGGCGCATTATTCTAGGCCAAGTGCAGAGGGCTCAAAGGATGGGTCTTTCTATGAGGAACTTCTCATTGTGATCTAGTGAAGCTCAGGAGCAAGTCAATTTGCACTTTGGTGGAGGTTTATAGAGTGATAGAAATTTTTTCAGAATAGTGGCTATGGATGGCTGAGAAGAGTGAGATTAAACTCAGGGAAGTTTGAATAAGCTCTAGAAGGAGTTTGACAGAGTCTCCCCAAGGAATTGGATGATCTCTTTTCTTGGTCTTGAGGGGTAGTGTTAAAATAACCATGGCCATGGTGGCCAGCAGGGTAATTCAGGGGGTGGAAAGGCTACTTATGTGGAAGGTTAAATGGCAAAATTGACCAATAGAGGCTAGCCACATTGGTTGGGTGCAATTTAGGTTTGGATCTTCTCTTTTTGTAAATTGACAATTACAAGAATTTGATGACGCTACTAGAAGATTTAAATTCCGGCAACGGTGTCAAAATCTTGACTGCGACTTTATATATATGTGTTTGATTTAATAAAGATGTATAGATA
>NW_018165371.1:147153-147488 GCF_001263595.1 Phalaenopsis equestris
TCCTTCTCCTTGTCAAGAAATTATAGTGAATGGATAAAATGAATTAGTTCAATTTATATTGTGTCAAATAGGAGCATACCTATTCTTTACCCTTTGGTCTAGGCATAAAGAACATTGACTAATCCTATGCTTGGTTGCTGATTTTGTGGCTAAGGTAGGAGGATACCGGCTCTCACTTTGGAGCTCCCACGTTCCCCTCACCTGAGGGCTAACATCTACACATCAGCACCCAAATGATAGGACCGAATTGAGGATTTTAGTCTGTCACTCTAAAATCACCAATCCTACGCCCGAGAATAATATTTCCCTATTTATTTGCACCCAACTTCCAAGGG
>NW_018165371.1:147546-148115 GCF_001263595.1 Phalaenopsis equestris
ATATTTTAACAAATCAATTGGCCAGATTGAAAGTAAATTAAGATTGAAGTGAAAAGATCATCACAATTTCTTTAACATTTTCATGGCTTCACCAATTCAAATCACCATTTCACAAGTCTCGAGACAAGGAGAAAGATAGAGAAAACTACTCATAACTCATGGGGAAAGCACAATAAAACTCGTAATTCATATATAAAATCAAAGTCATACAAACTATAGAAAGTAAATAACTTATCTCTAATTTCTCCACAAGAACACTCCTTGAAGTTCCTCTGAATCTCTTCCTTTCTTTACAGCACACGGAATTCCTCTTCGAAGTAGCAAGGAGGAAGAAATCTCTCACTTTTCCTCCCATTTACAATTTCTCAGAGAATTCCTCACAGTTACATGCTCTAGCAAGCTCTCTACACACTAATGGAACCTATCTAACCTCCAGGACTCCCTTATTTTTGGTTAAAATCTTCTCTTTAAAGAAGTGGATGAGTTTTCCCAAGAGTTGCTTATGCACCCCTCCAAAATCCGGCCTTATCCATTGTACATGTCACATAACCGTCGATCCCGCCGTCGGC
>NW_018165371.1:148156-190914 GCF_001263595.1 Phalaenopsis equestris
GGAGATTTTGTCCTGTAGCCTCGGGAAAAGCTCGCTGTCGGTGGCGTTGATGGCGCTGTCGGCGCCCTAGTGCAATTCTCCACATTTTGGTCATTTTTGCTCCAAATTCGCTCCTTTTTGCATCTTTTTGCTCCATTGAACTTAATTCATCTTTCCTACAACAAAACATCAAAAATATATTTCCTTAAAGTGCAATATCATTAAAAATAGTATAAAAATGTACGAAAATCTCAACATATTTTACTTTAGTCAGAAAACAAAAAGGACTTCACAATTTTCAAGAAATGGCAAACACGTTGCAAATTCACATTGAAAATCAAAATATTAAAAATGAGCAACATAATTTACAATGACCTTTAATGAATGACACAAACTATACAATAGATGAAATTTACTCAAGTATGCAAAATCTTGTCATAGCGGACAACTCATTTTAACTTAAACCTGCAATTATACAAATTGTACAAAATAATCAGTTTGGGGGAATGAGCATAATTTTTCAAATATAGATGTAAAATGCGATGTATGAGATTATATACTTTAACTTCCTTAATAGTTATTTTTAATTTGCAACAAAGTCAAAAACTTGATCCAAAGAAAAAGATAGGTAAGTTTTCCACTATGAAATAAATAAGAATATAATTTTAATTTTAAATATGGAATATTACAAAAGTATATGTCTCGTTATCAATATAAGACTTTCTGATTAAGTTCTGAATATCAAACACACAGGGAAAATGACTATATGCACTTTAGAAAACTAGAAAGTTTAGAAATTATAGATGACAAAAATCTACTTAGCAAAATATTTTTACTTAAACTTAAGATACTAAAATAGGAATTCAAATTCGATTCTTTTTGTAATTTTTTGGTTTATGAAAATAAAGTAAGCAACTAATTAACTTAACTAAATACTTGCAAGATGAATGTGATATAAATAAAATATTTTTTTCCTTAGAGAAATTCTGTTGTGAGAGTATTCTAAATGTGTTGTGTCGAATAAGAGCAATAATATTTTTAACCCTTATTAGAGATGCTATAAAGAACATTGGTTAATCTATTGTTTCAATAGTCTTAAAGACCGGCTAGGCAGGGAAGATACTAACTCTCACTTTAGAGTTCCCTCTTCTCCCTCCACCTGGGGGCTAACTTCTCGTATCAAAATCTAAAACTATAAACTAAATTTGGGACTTTAGCCTGTCACTTTAAATACCTCTAATTCTACATCCTTAAAAGGTTTATTTCTTTATTTATTTGCACTCAACCCCATGAACTACATTCTCATCCATGGAATCATAATGTGATTTCAGCCATTTTTTGAATGAGACAATACCATCTCGGATCCTACATGTTCTCACAACAGGTATTAACATCTTAATTAGCCAAATCAAGAAGTAAATGAAGTGCAAGGTTTCAAATCATCACAACATCTTCCAACAATGAAGCCTAATACTTCACACAACTTCATTTCAAAACTTAATCACTTATCATTTTAAGAAAAAAGATAAAAAAAACAACTCATAATCCTTGGAGAAAACACAATCACAAATGAGTTTAAAAGTAAAAATCATGCACACAAAAAAGAAATCAAAATTAAAACCAAGTGTAGTCACAAAGATAAACGCTTATCTCAAATCCCCTCCACAAAATGTTTTGACAAATGTCTTGAAGTTCCTCTCTTGAAGTTCCTCTGAATTCTCTTCCTTCACTCACAATAACAAACTAAAAACTCAAAATAAAATAAAATAAAAATTGGTCGGCGGCGGGAGCTGTGACTTAGATGGATGATGGCGATAAACTTGCTGGGTGGCTGGTCTCTCTCTTGAAAAATCTAAGTCTTTTCTTATAAAAATCTAAGGGGTGCCTTGGTGTCTCTTCAAAAAGGTATCTCCATTCAAAGAATCTTCTAGAAGTTGCCCCATCAAAAGTCAATTGAATGAATTTTTGTGTCCATGGGTTATTTCCCACATTTTTACCAAGGGTTACTTCAAACACCTCTGCAAACATTCGTTCAAGTTAAATAATTCATCTCATAATTACCTCTGGTGCTTAAGCGTAGGGTATCTGGCGCTGCTCCTCTGACACATAGGCGCCCAGGTTCATTTTTGCACATTTCTTCATTTTTGCTCCAAATTTGACCCTTTTTCATTCATTTTAGCATTTTTCATCTATTTGGTTGTTCCTGAAAAAAATACACAAATACATTTTATTAAAGTACAATATCTTAAAATAGGTATAAAAATGTGCATAAAAATACTATATATTTTAGGTGTATCAAAATCTCCCAAACTTAAGATATTACTTATCCTCAGGTGACCTTTCAATCTTTAAAAACCAACATAAGTAGATAATGTATATGAGTTTCCTTAAGAGTACCAAATTTTGATGCAGAAATATAGTAGTCCAATTTAAAAAAAATATTAGTAAATGAGACCAACTTAAAGTTTAGAAATTTTAAATGTTAAGAAATATGAAAATATGAGTTTCTATCTAATTCAAAAATACTGTAGATTTTCCAAATATAGAGTTTAGGCATTTTATCATCTCCAATTAAAAAATTTTATTAAGCATAATTTTACTCACTGTATTATATCCTTAAGCTTAAAATTTTCTCAAGTCTTATACTTTAAAAAGATCAGATGTGGAACCAATTTTTTATTAGGCACTAATCCTCAAGCTTCTCCTTCCTTTTTCAACATTTTCTTTTTCTTCATCTTTTCCTTTTCCTTTTCTTTTTTTTTTCTTTTTGTTTTTCTTAGGCAAGGATTACTATATTTGGATAGGCATTTAATGGTTTTGAATTACTCTTCCTTTCCTAAAGCAAAGAGTTGATATTTTTCTTTCACTTAAAAATATAATAATAGTTTTAAAAATTAATTTCAATAAAAAAAATTTAAATTTTGAAAATAAAAGGTCTAAATTTCTAAATTTTTCAAAAATACATTTTTTTTCTACTAAAGATAGTTACACTATATTTAGCATTTTCCACACTAAAAAATTTTTAACTTTTAAGTTTTTCTTCATTACTATAAATTTTAACTAAATTCTCTTACTCATTTCTAAAATTAAAATTTTACTTCCCTAATATAACATCATATACATGATCATTTTTCAAATCAAAATCAAATTTATTTGAAATACATTTGAGAACAAATAAATTTTTATGTTCTTTTTAGAAAATTTTTCATCCCCCCCTCAAACTTACATTTTTATTAGAAATAAAACATTTTAGCATCATAAATAAATAAGCAAGAATGAAAATTTAAAATAACATGCTTGCAGGAATTTTTTTATCCTATATATGCAACTACAAAAATTAAAAATAGGAGTAAAAATTTTAAATTTATCAAATTTTAATTTTCTTAACATATAGAGATTCATCAAACTTTTATGCAGTGGAGTATAACATAAAAGCAAATAAACACACTAAAAAACATACATGACTGCAACATAAAAAAAAACTGGTAGTAAATTAAAAATTTTAAACATGCAGCTTTTTAAAGTAAAAAGTTTGTTAGATTCTAAACCTTCCTAATATTTTTGAATCAAGTTCAACAAAGACTAACTAAATACATTAAAAAACACAATTATCAAAATTACTACCACTAAACATAATAACTACTCACAAAACACAAATACATCACAACACGTGTACGAAACAAAGCATAGCAGTCTCAACAATAACAACTAAAAACAAACAAAAAATACATAATACTAGTACCAACAACAGTTCATAACAACACATAAACTAAAAACATAAAATAGAAGCATAGATTCAAATTAATCATCACCCTCTTCTTCATCACTATTGTCACTACGCCAAACAGCTGCAGGCTCATATGGTGGATATCTAGGGTACTGAGAAAATAAAACAACCTAGTTACCTTTCATAAGATTTTCCCTTGTTATGTTGAATTCACCATCATAATCACTACGTCTCTTCATATCCACATCCATATGCTCAGCAAAATGTTCTAAGTTTGATATATTTCCATTGTTATAAATGAAATTATTCAAAATTCTCTGTGCTAACTATGATTAAGAATCAGATCCAGAAGTCTGACCTCGTGACGTAGAAGCATGTGAAGTAAAGGCTCGTGACGTCGAAGCAGCAGAACTAACTACTGGAGAATTCACCATTTCAGCCAAAAAATTGAATGATGTGAATAAGACTTCACATTCACACCAGTAATGGGCTTTAGTGGCTATAATATCTCCTCCCATATGTCACATCTAACACCAGCCTGCTCTCTTAAAAAAAAAGATCAAGGATGCAAATCCCAAACCTATAGTAGTAGCAGTGATGGCTAAACTGATAATAACTCCATGAATCAAAGCTCCAATATCAATAGGCTTGAATTGCTGAATGCAATAGTTTAAGGTTGCTCGATCTCGAGTCACTTCACTCAAATGATTTGTAGGCAGCAGACGAGCAGAAATAAAATAATATCATGCCTTTGCAGTGGCATTCAACTTTGAAGCTGAAAATTTTACTCTTCTTTCATTTGTGATCTTCCAAAGCCCTCTTCCATCAGTCAAAGATGAAATAATCTCGTCTAACTCCTCCTCAGTAGGACTATAGTTTGAATAAAAACACAAAGTACTCGGGGGCAATTAATAAAATTGATTAATTACCTCAGGAGAAAATGGTACTGTCATCCCCCTCACAATGACGCCTTCATCAGCTTCAACGAGATTTGCATAGAACTTCCGTACAACAGAAATTGCAGTGACAGCAGAAAAACAATAAAACCGCTCTCACTGGCAGCGAACAATCAACTCTTCAACAGCTCCTCCAGAACTTTTAAAACACCACTCAAGAATCAACTTCCTCGACTATAGTGCACCATGGTATCGATCTTAAGTTCTCGAATTATCAAATTTACTTGAATCAAATGGAGCATTCCCCTTGCTTCTCTTCATTTTTTGTGTCATTTTCTAATAAACGTATAAAATTTAAAATAAATTCCAAATTCAACTCAAAATCACTAAACTAAACTCTTAAGAACTTAAACTAATAAACCTATGTCTTTTCCATAAATTTTTCTGAAATTTTTATCATGAATAGTGATTTTCGGGCAACTCATGAATGTGCTAAAAATATGTGGTGAAAATAAAAAGTTTTTGCATAGAAGTGAAGCTCTTACCTCAAGGATCTCAAATTTAGCAATTTTGTTTCTCAAATCTCTAAGAAATCTTCAAATATAGTGTGCCCTAGCCCCCTGACGGCAAGGTGCGTTAATAGAGTTTTTGGATCGATTTTTCACTTAAAACCATTTGTGAACCGGTTTTTGTGAACCGACGCTTTTAGCGTGAATGGTTCGGTGCTTAGGCCCCTATCTCTAGGTTTAGGCAGCGCTTAAGCACAGGTCCTGGAGCTTAGGTGCTAGTGAACAAATTTTAATTTTCTTGATTCAAGTGAAATGCACTCCTAACCTAAGTCAACCAACCCTATATGGTTTCAAAATACTGTAATAACTATTTCCTCCCATCTTATCTCCTCTCTTACTCAAGATTCAACAATTTAAACTAATTTAATTCAACACACAATAGCACAAAATTTCACACAAACAAAACACTTATATTCATCACGATTAATTACAAATGTTTTCAAATATGTTTTCAAATACATAGATTCTCCATCCAAGAAGTCTCGGATGAGAAAATTTCTAGCATAAATACTAGACAACCAAAACATTAAAACATACTGAACACACTTAACATTAAACAAACACTAAGCACATTTATCATAAAATAACAATAAACACATAAACTCTAAATTACAAACTTAATTTAATTCCCTAGTTGATGAAACAAATTATGGCCTATCGGTAGTCTCTCCTTTAGCATTTGGAATGTATATCTGAAAGAACGGACGATGATTAATAACTCTAGTTGAATCTTCTTCAATCCACTTGTTCTTCAGATACATTGCCTTGTCCACTTCTTCTATAAACCGGTATGGCTAAACTGCTTCTTAAGTTGCCATCCCAAATGATCCAGATGTGCGTTAACTTCCATCACATTTGCTTCAATTGAAGCCACGTTAGCCTCAATTTTTGTGATTTTCTCCTCTATCCCTTCAATACTAACGGTGAGAAAATTGTTATATGACTCTTGCACACTCTGACTAATAAACTTCTTTCTCATTACTTCCTCCTTCTTCTTCAAATCACTCTCCCAAGATGACATTTTTTTCTAAACTCTCTCCTTTTCACTTATGATTTAAGGTTAAATGGAGGTGTGGTGAGATTTCTACTCATACCCTTTTATTTATAGGCCGTAAACTCTTCCTATAACTTCTAGACACATCCTAGAACTGTCTCCCACGTTCAAGCTAACCAATTCACGGCTTAAACTTCTAGAAACTAAATTTAGCACATGTTTTTTAAATGTCGTGCTTAAGCACTGGATCTTGGCGCTTAAGTGCCAGTGCTCAATTTAGCACAAGTCAACTTAACATCCAAATATTTTTTTCTACATGTCTAAGTCATCTTTTAAGGTCTTAAAATAATCACTAACCCATTATATGGTCAAAATACTACCAGAATTTTCTAAATCACACACAAAAACTTAAAAATAAAAATAAACACATAGATAACTATGGGGTGCCTTCCATAGAGCGCTTGGTTTAACGTCGCCAGCCCGACATAACCAGTGTTTATTCTGGGTGACCTGGTTGACCCAACATCAGAAAATAATTTAATTTAGATTGGTCACCTATAAAGTAGGATTTAAGCCTGTGACCATTCACTTTTAATATTTTATCAGTTTTAAGATCTTTGATATCCACAGCTCCATAGGGATAAACTTTTATCACAATAAATGGGCCCATCCACCTGGACTTAAGTTTGCCTAGAAATAATCTTAACCTTGCATTGTAAAGCAAAACTTGTTACCCATGCTGAAAAGTTTTAGTAAGAATCCTTCGATCATGCTATATCTTCATCATTTTTTTATGAATATTAGCACTTTCATAAGATTCATTTCTTATCTCTTCAAGCTCATTTAACTGCAATAACATTTTCTCACCAGCATCTTTCAAATTGTAATTAAATTCTTTAATAGCCCAACATACTTTATGCTCAAGTTCAACTGGTAAGTGACACGTTTTCCTAAATATTAGTCTATATGAAGACATTCCTCTAGGAGTTCTATATGCAGTCCTATAATCTCACAAAGCATTGTCAAGTTTAGCTAACCAAACCATTTTAGTTGGAATTACAGATTTTTCCAATTTTCTTTTAATTTCACGATTGGACAATTCAGCCAAACCACTTGTCTAAGGATGATAATCAGTAGCAATTTCATGGTTAATATGATATCTCTTTAATAACTTCTCCATTATTGCATTTCTGAAATGACTTCCCCCGTCAAATATAATTACTCCCGGCATCCAAAATCTATAAAATATGTTCGTTCTTAAAAACTTTGCAACACTTTGAGCATCACATCAAGGTAAAGTAACAACTTCTATCCATTTGGATATATAGTCTACTGCTAACGATATATATAAATTTTTGAAAGATGATATAAATGGTCCCATGAAATCCCGCAAAAATTAAATATCTCAACTTCTAACACATTATTGAGGGGCATCCCGTTCCTCCTAGAAATATTACCTACTCGTTGATAACGATCAAAAGTTTTGATATAAGTGTTAGCATCTCTAAAGATTGTAGGCCAATAAAATCCAGATCGTAAAATTTGTATGTTGTTTTATCAACACCAAAATGTCCCCCAAAATAAAAATTTTGACATTTTTGGATATTGACATTTTTGGATAATTTTTGACATTTTTGGATAATTTCATAAGTTTCTTCTAAAGGCACACATCTTCGAATTATAAGATCCTCTCCTGATTTATATAAAAATGAGTCATCGCAAAAATAAGTCTTAGCTTTAGATGTAAATTTCCTGTTCTGTTGGTATGTCATTTCATATGGTATAATATCACTAACAATAAAGTTCACAATGTTGGCATACCATGGAACACGCCACTCACTAACATTGAACAATTCTTCATTTGGAAAATATTCATTAAATTCTTTTTCAAAATAGAGTGGTTTTTCTAATTCAAGCCCGAACAAATGATCAGCAATTTGATTCTCAGCTCCCTTCCTGTCTACTATTTCAAAGTCAAATTCTTGCAAAAGAAGAACCCATCATATCAATCTTGGTTTTGCATCCTTATTTTTCATTAAATACTTAATAGCAAAATGATTTGTATGCACTATATATTTATTTCCAATTAAGTATGATCTAAATTTATCAAAAGCATATACAGTTGTTAATAACTCTTTCTCAGTTATGGTATAATTAATTTGAGCTTCATTAAGAGTTCTACTAGCATAGTAGATAACTTTGGAAATCTTATCATGCTTCTATCCTAAAATAGCTCTAACAACATAATCATTAGCATCGCACATTAATTCAGAAGGTTTTTCTCAATCTGGTGAAACAATAATTGGTGAGTGACTAATTTTTCTTTTAATAATTCAAAAGCTTTTATGCACTCTTTATCAAAATAAAAAATTATCAAAATAAAAAATTACATCTTAAATTACATCTTTTTTAAGTAAATGGCATGAGTCTTAGCAATTTTTGAAAAGTCTTTGATATAACGTCTGTAGAATCCAGCATGTCCTAAAAAACTCCTAGTTTCCTTCACACTTATTGGGCGAGGTAAATTAGTGGCCACTTGAATTTTCGTAGGGCTACTTCCATACCATTTTCTGAAATTTGATGTCCCAAAACTATTCCTCCTGCTACAATAAATTGGCATTCTTCCCAATTAAGGACTAAATTTTTTTCTTCATAACTCTTAAGAACTTTTGATAGATGTTCTAAACATGATTCAAATGAAGTTCCAAACACTGAAAAATCATCCATAAAAAACTTCAATCCCTTTCTCAAGTAAATCTCAAGTAAATCACAACATGCATCTTTGAAATGTAGTAGGTGCATTACATAAACCAAAGGGCATCCTTCTAAAAGTAAATGTACCATAAGGACTAGTACCTTCTAACCTTCTAAAAGTAAATGTACCATAAGGACTAGTAAAATTTGTTTTTTCTTGATCCTTAGGAGCTATTTGTATTTGGTGATAACTAGTATATCCATCCAGAAAATAGAAGTATTTATGCCTAGCTAGTTTATCCAACATTTGATCTAGAAAGGGTAGTGGAAAATGATCTTTCTTAGTGGTGAGATTTAATTTTCTATAATCAATGCATATTCACCATCATGTGACTTGTCTTATTGGTCATTATGTTCATTCAAAGTCACAGTCACTCCTCCTTTCTTAGGAACGTAGTGAATTGGACTAACCCATGCATTATCTGAAGTAGGGTAGATGATTCCAGCATCTAACCACTTTAGAATTTCTTTCTTAACAACTTCTTTCATATTACGATGAAATCTCCTTTGAGGATTAGCCCTGGGTTTCCAGTTTTCTTTCATATGAACTTTATTCATACAAATTGAAGGACTAATTTCTTTTATATCAGCAATTGTCCACCCGAAGGCTTTTATATAACTCTTTAAAGTGTTCATCAAACGCTCTTCTTCTTCTATAGTTAATTTTGAGAAAATTATAATAGGTAATGTAGAGGAATCACCTAAAATGGCATACTTCAAATGTTCAGGAAGCAACTTCAACTCAAGCTCTGGAGGTTTCTCAATTGATGGACAAAAAGATGTATATTTTTCTGTTGTGTCCAAAACATCAAAGCTTTATCAAACATAATTTGAATCTTCCTTATATAGATCTTCATATTGATCTAATTCCTCCTCTTGTTCATGTTTCAACTCTTTAAATTCAGATTTTTTCTTCATAATTTGTTTTGAAATGACATTCACTTAAGTATCTTATAACATCTATTCTATAACATTCATCATCTTTACCTTTTGCAGAGTATTTCATTGATTTGGAAATATTAAAAATAAATGTTTGATCATTGATGTGCATCGTTAATTGTCCTTTTTACACATCTATCATTGTTCTTCCTGTGGCTAGGAAAATTCTCCCCATAATGATAGGTATCTCGTTATCTTCCTTCATATCTAGCACAATGAAATCAATAGGAAAGATAAAATGATCGACTTTCACTAGGATATCTTCTTTAACTCCTTTAAGATAGGTTAATGATTGATCTGCTAACTGCAGAGTTACAATGGTAGGGGTTATTTTTCCTATTCTCATTTTTTTTTAAATATTGATAATGACATAAGGTTGATGCTTGCTCCTAAATCACATAAAGCTTTTTCCAATAAAACATGTCTCCTATTGTACATGAAACTGTAAAGCTACCAGGTTCTTTAAGCTTTTTAGGAAGTTTTTTCTGAATTATAGCACTACACTTCTCACTAAGTGCAACTGTTTCATTATCTTCAAACTTCCTTATCCTGTTAAGAATATCCTTCATAAACTTCACATAACTTAGCATTTGTTCTAGAGCTTCAGCAAATGGAATATTAATTGTACACCTCTTAAAATTTTCCAAAAATTTTGAAAACTGCTTATCCAACCTTTGTTGTCGAAGCCTCTTAGGAAATGGAGGTGGTGGTTTTTGCAAATCAACTTTAAGTGGAGAAATAGGCCTCTCTAAACCTTTTAAAGCGTCCTTTTTTGGTTCTTCAATTTCTACTCTCTCTACTTCAGTCTCTTTTTGAACTCTACCTTCTAATTCTCTTCCACTTCTGAGTTGAATGGCTTTTACTTTCTCTTTATTCTGGTCTTTAGGATTTATTTATGTATTACTAGGAAGTGTTCCTTGAGATCTATTAATTAATAAATTTGCTATTTGTCCTAATTGATTCTTAATATTTCTAATTGTAGCTCTTTGACTTTATAACTAATTTCACATTTGTAACACCACTTCTTCTATAGACAACTTATTCTACATATTGTTTATGGCATTCAAAGTCTCTAATGATTCTTGAGAATCTACCA
Source organism: Phalaenopsis equestris (assembly GCF_001263595.1). Taxonomy (NCBI): domain Eukaryota; kingdom Viridiplantae; phylum Streptophyta; class Magnoliopsida; order Asparagales; family Orchidaceae; genus Phalaenopsis; species Phalaenopsis equestris. The sequence goes on from NW_018165371.1 coordinate 159,111, forward strand.
TTTTGCCTAATGAATTCTCTTAAATTATGGAAATTGGTTAAGAAAAATTCATTCCAATTTGGTTTTAACTTCATTGAAATTGCTACAACTTGATTTGATAGCATTGCAAAAGCATCAGTTTCATTAATAATGGCTACTTTCTTAATATTTACCCTTTCAAAAAACCAGTAAAAATTATTTATAGCTATCTCTTCAATTAAAGCATAAGCGTCATGAAATGGTTTTGACATCATTGAACCTCCAATAGCGGCATCGATAATAGATCTAAGTGATCCAACTAATTCATTATAAAAAGTTTGTATTATTAAAAAATTTGGTGAAGCATGGTTTGGACACTTTCTTAAGATTTGTTTAAATCGTTCCAAAGCTTCATAAATAGATTCCCCTTCAAACTGACAGAAAGATGTAATATCATTTCTAAGCTTTACAGTTTTTTATGGTGGAAAATATTTAGCTAGGAATTTTTGTTCTAAATCACTCCCAGTTCTGATAGATCCAGGTGATAACAAATGTAACCATATCTTAGTCTTACCCCTTATTGACCTCATTTTTGGTTGAGGTCTAGTTTTTCCTCTTTAGTAGCGTAGGGTCTAGCCATAGGGTTTTTTTGTTGACTAGTCCTAGAAAACTAGAAAAGGAATCCTCACCAATAGAAATCATAAACCCTTCTTTTCTCAACTTGAAGTTCCACATGTTGGTCCTAACCTCAAGCACTTAGTAGGTGGGGTCAATATAAAGGAGCTCAAGGGGAGTCCCCTATAAGATGGTCAGGCCTTAGAACTAACCCTGGGTGATCTGGTTTTTAGTGGGGCTAACTTGCACATAGTACACTTTTTCACTTACCCTGAACCATAGGACCCCTTAGGTTAGCCTCGTGACTCCTTTTGAAAAGCTCATATGGATGAGCCTATACCCCTAGTCTTTGGCTAAGAGGGTTGGGACCAGCATATTGGGCATCCAAAATGAGTCCTCACATTGCTCCTCTTGTTTTAGCATGGTTTCATGGCTCATTCGCCTGTTTTGGCCCAAAATCACCAAATTACCAAAATACCCCTACAACCCTAATTTTTGCCAAAAATCCCGAAATTATCCAAAATATCCATATTTGTCCAAAAATCATTTCAAACCACTCATCACTACCTAAATTGACCAAAATTCACCAAAATTACCAAATTTTCAAAATGTCGCCAAAAATTGCCAAAATTACCAAAATGCCTGTCATGACCTAAAAATTCCAAAAATTCCAAAATAATCCCAAATATTCCCAATTTCAATTTTTTTATTATCAAATTGACCAGATTTGACCAATTTAACCCAATTTGACCAAAAGCCCCAATTTGCCCTTAAAACCCCAAATGTCCCCAAATTAGCCCCAATCTTTGCCCAATTTCAATTCAAATCAGCATCTCCAATTCCATTTTAAATAAAATTCAAGCCCAATTTGATCCAATTACAAGCCCAATTTTATTCAAATCAAAAAGGCCAAATTTTGACTATATGCCTAAATCCACCAAATTAGCCCACCAATTCAACTCAAAATCACTTAAAATTTTGCCAAATCCCTCATGACATATCATTACACCAAACTCAACATTCAATTTGCCCAAATAATAGCCCAAATTCAATTTCTTTTTTAAAAGCCCAAACCTCATTATACTTAATTCCAAAAGCCCGAGTACAAAGCCCATATGACAATTATTTCTCTTCATCATCCATTCAATTAAAATCATTTGTAAAGTCCTAAATCCAAAATCAAATCATTCCAAATCAAGCATCATGCCATATCTCACCAAAATATTTCATAATTTTAAAAATCCCTCCTCATGAAAGTTGACCAAGCCAAGGACAAGCCATGGAACCACTCCCAAGCCATAGATAAGTCATGAGAGCCATGCCACATCATCAAGCTATTATTGGTAAGAGGCTAAACCACTTTAAAATATCCTTAAGATTCTTTTAACCCCTCCCATGAATCACTCTAAACCATGTTTAGCTAAATCTCCTTGGATAGGGACTTCACCATGTTGATTAAATTGAGCCTCCTGATTTCCCTCAGCACTCAAACCAGCCTTGAGCGGTGAACCCAGCCCAAAACCATGATTTGTCCCAAATTGACCCAAAATAGCCCTATTCCCATACTATTTCAATCTCATACCTTTACACATGGACAACCACAATTGACTTCACCAAGACCAAGACCTGACCTCCCTGAGTCGGATGGTCACCACTCCCTGGCCGGTCAACCACCTTGGTGGCCGGAAAACCCAAAATCAAAACCTCCACCTAGGCCAAAACTCAAAATTAAATCCATCCAAGTTGGCTCATCCCAATTAGATTCTTGCACATTTTTGGCATCCACATAAGCAACTTAAAGAACCCACCAATTGCCCTTGGTGGCCTCTCCTTCCCCACTTATTTAAACCCCCCCCCCCCCAACGACCAAAAGGGATGACGCCGAAAAACAATGGGGGTTCTACTAGCATAGTAGATAACTTTGGAAATCTTATCATGCTTCTATCCTAAAATAGCTCTAACAACATAATCATTAGCATCGCACATTAATTCAGAAGGTTTTTCTCAATCTGGTGAAACAATAATTGGTGAGTGACTAATTTTTCTTTTAATAATTCAAAAGCTTTTATGCACTCTTTATCAAAATAAAAAATTACATCTTTTTTAAGTAAATGGCATGAGTCTTAGCAATTTTTGAAAAGTCTTTGATATAACGTCTGTAGAATCCAGCATGTCCTAAAAAACTCCTAGTTTCCTTCACACTTATTGGGCGAGGTAAATTAGTGGCCACTTGAATTTTCGTAGGGCTACTTCCATACCATTTTCTGAAATTTGATGTCCCAAAACTATTCCTCCTGCTACAATAAATTGGCATTCTTCCCAATTAAGGACTAAATTTTTTTCTTCATAACTCTTAAGAACTTTTGATAGATGTTCTAAACATGATTCAAATGAAGTTCCAAACACTGAAAAATCATCCATAAAAAACTTCAATCCCTTTCTCAAGTAAATCACAAAAAATTGTCATCATGCATCTTTGAAATGTAGTAGGTGCATTACATAAACCAAAGGGCATCCTTCTAAAAGTAAATGTACCATAAGGACTAGTAAAATTTGTTTTTTCTTGATCCTTAGGAGCTATTTGTATTTGGTGATAACTAGTATATCCATCCAGAAAATAGAAGTATTTATGCCTAGCTAGTTTATCCAACATTTGATCTAGAAAGGGTAGTGGAAAATGATCTTTCTTAGTGGTGAGATTTAATTTTCTATAATCAATGCATATTCACCATCATGTGACTTGTCTTATTGGTCATTATGTTCATTCAAAGTCACAGTCACTCCTCCTTTCTTAGGAACGTAGTGAATTGGACTAACCCATGCATTATCTGAAGTAGGGTAGATGATTCCAGCATCTAACCACTTTAGAATTTCTTTCTTAACAACTTCTTTCATATTACGATGAAATCTCCTTTGAGGATTAGCCCTGGGTTTCCAGTTTTCTTTCATATGAACTTTATTCATACAAATTGAAGGACTAATTTCTTTTATATCAGCAATTGTCCACCCGAAGGCTTTTATATAACTCTTTAAAGTGTTCATCAAACGCTCTTCTTCTTCTATAGTTAATTTTGAGAAAATTATAATAGGTAATGTAGAGGAATCACCTAAAATGGCATACTTCAAATGTTCAGGAAGCAACTTCAACTCAAGCTCTGGAGGTTTCTCAATTGATGGACAAAAAGATGTATATTTTTCTGTTGTGTCCAAAACATCAAAGCTTTATCAAACATAATTTGAATCTTCCTTATATAGATCTTCATATTGATCTAATTCCTCCTCTTGTTCATGTTTCAACTCTTTAAATTCAGATTTTTTCTTCATAATTTGTTTTGAAATGACATTCACTTAAGTATCTTATAACATCTATTCTATAACATTCATCATCTTTACCTTTTGCAGAGTATTTCATTGATTTGGAAATATTAAAAATAAATGTTTGATCATTGATGTGCATCGTTAATTGTCCTTTTTACACATCTATCATTGTTCTTCCTGTGGCTAGGAAAATTCTCCCCATAATGATAGGTATCTCGTTATCTTCCTTCATATCTAGCACAATGAAATCAATAGGAAAGATAAAATGATCGACTTTCACTAGGATATCTTCTTTAACTCCTTTAAGATAGGTTAATGATTGATCTGCTAACTGCAGAGTTACAATGGTAGGGGTTATTTTTCCTATTCTCATTTTTTTTTAAATATTGATAATGACATAAGGTTGATGCTTGCTCCTAAATCACATAAAGCTTTTTCCAATAAAACATGTCTCCTATTGTACATGAAACTGTAAAGCTACCAGGTTCTTTAAGCTTTTTAGGAAGTTTTTTCTGAATTATAGCACTACACTTCTCACTAAGTGCAACTGTTTCATTATCTTCAAACTTCCTTTCATTATCTTCTGTTTCATTATCTTCAAACTTCCTTATCCTGTTAAGAATATCCTTCATAAACTTCACATAACTTAGCATTTGTTCTAGAGCTTCAGCAAATGGAATATTAATTGTACACCTCTTAAAATTTTCCAAAAATTTTGAAAACTGCTTATCCAACCTTTGTTGTCGAAGCCTCTTAGGAAATGGAGGTGGTGGTTTTTGCAAATCAACGCAAATCAACTTTAAGTGGAGAAAGGAGAAATAGGCCTCTCTAAACCTTTTAAAGCGTCCTTTTTTGGTTCTTCAATTTCTACTCTCTCTACTTCAGTCTCTTTTTGAACTCTACCTTCTAATTCTCTTCCACTTCTGAGTTGAATGGCTTTTACTTTCTCTTTATTCTGGTCTTTAGGATTTATTTATGTATTACTAGGAAGTGTTCCTTGAGATCTATTAATTAATAAATTTGCTATTTGTCCTAATTGATTCTTAATATTTCTAATTGCAGCTCCTTAACTTTGTAACTAATTTGCCTTCTGCAACACCACTTCTTCTATAGAAAACTTTTTTCCTTAAATTGTGGATTACTACATATTGTTTATGGCATTCAAAGTCTCTAATGATTCTTGAGAATCTACCATTTTGCCTAATGAATTCTCTTAAATTATGGAAATTGGTTAAGAAAAATTCATTCCAATTTGGTTTTAACTTCATTGAAATTGCTACAACTTGATTTGATAGCATTGCAAAAGCATCAGTTTCATTAATAATGGCTACTTTCTTAATATTTACCCTTTCAAAAAACCAGTAAAAATTATTTATAGCTATCTCTTCAATTAAAGCATAAGCGTCATGAAATGGTTTTGATCTCATTGAACCTCCAATAGCGGCATCGATAATAGATCTAAGTGATCCAACTAATTCATTATAAAAAGTTTGTATTATTAAAAAATTTGGTGAAGCATGGTTTGGACACTTTCTTAAGATTTGTTTAAATCGTTCCAAAGCTTCATAAATAGATTCCCCTTCAAACTGACAGAAAGATGTAATATCATTTCTAAGCTTTACAGTTTTTTATGGTGGAAAATATTTAGCTAGGAATTTTTGTTCTAAATCACTCCCAGTTCTGATAGATCCAGGTGATAACAAATGTAACCATATCTTAGTCTTACCCCTTATTGACCTCATTTTTGGTTGAGGTCTAGTTTTTCCTCTTTAGTAGCGTAGGGTCTAGCCATAGGGTTTTTTTGTTGACTAGTCCTAGAAAACTAGAAAAGGAATCCTCACCAATAGAAATCATAAACCCTTCTTTTCTCAACTTGAAGTTCCACATGTTGGTCCTAACCTCAAGCACTTAGTAAAGCACTTAGTAGGACTTAGTAGGTGGGGTCAATATAAAGGAGCTCAAGGGGAGTCCCCTATAAGATGGTCAGGCCTTAGAACTAACCCTGGGTGATCTGGTTTTTAGTGGGGCTAACTTGCACATAGTACACTTTTTCACTTACCCTGAACCATAGGACCCCTTAGGTTAGCCTCGTGACTCCTTTTGAAAAGCTCATATGGATGAGCCTATACCCCTAGTCTTTGGCTAAGAGGGTTGGGACCAGCATATTGGGCATCCAAAATGAGTCCTCACATTGCTCCTCTTGTTTTAGCATGGTTTCATGGCTCATTCGCCTGTTTTGGCCCAAAATCACCAAATTACCAAAATACCCCTACAACCCTAATTTTTGCCAAAAATCCCGAAATTATCCAAAATATCCATATTTGTCCAAAAATCATTTCAAACCACTCATCACTACCTAAATTGACCAAAATTCACCAAAATTACCAAATTTTCAAAATGTCGCCAAAAATTGCCAAAATTACCAAAATGCCTGTCATGACCTAAAAATTCCAAAAATTCCAAAATAATCCCAAATATTCCCAATTTCAATTTTTTTATTATCAAATTGACCAGATTTGACCAATTTAACCCAATTTGACCAAAAGCCCCAATTTGCCCTTAAAACCCCAAATGTCCCCAAATTAGCCCCAATCTTTGCCCAATTTCAATTCAAATCAGCATCTCCAATTCCATTTTAAATAAAATTCAAGCCCAATTTGATCCAATTACAAGCCCAATTTTATTCAAATCAAAAAGGCCAAATTTTGACTATATGCCTAAATCCACCAAATTAGCCCACCAATTCAACTCAAAATCACTTAAAATTTTGCCAAATCCCTCATGACATATCATTACACCAAACTCAACATTCAATTTGCCCAAATAATAGCCCAAATTCAATTTCTTTTTTAAAAGCCCAAACCTCATTATACTTAATTCCAAAAGCCCGAGTACAAAGCCCATATGACAATTATTTCTCTTCATCATCCATTCAATTAAAATCATTTGTAAAGTCCTAAATCCAAAATCAAATCATTCCAAATCAAGCATCATGCCATATCTCACCAAAATATTTCATAATTTTAAAAATCCCTCCTCATGAAAGTTGACCAAGCCAAGGACAAGCCATGGAACCACTCCCAAGCCATAGATAAGTCATGAGAGCCATGCCACATCATCAAGCTATTATTGGTAAGAGGCTAAACCACTTTAAAATATCCTTAAGATTCTTTTAACCCCTCCCATGAATCACTCTAAACCATGTTTAGCTAAATCTCCTTGGATAGGGACTTCACCATGTTGATTAAATTGAGCCTCCTGATTTCCCTCAGCACTCAAACCAGCCTTGAGCGGTGAACCCAGCCCAAAACCATGATTTGTCCCAAATTGACCCAAAATAGCCCTATTCCCATACTATTTCAATCTCATACCTTTACACATGGACAACCACAATTGACTTCACCAAGACCAAGACCTGACCTCCCTGAGTCCGGATGGTCACCACTCCCTGGCCGGTCAACCACCTTGGTGGCCGGAAAACCCAAAATCAAAACCTCCACCTAGGCCAAAACTCAAAATTAAATCCATCCAAGTTGGCTCATCCCAATTAGATTCTTGCACATTTTTGGCATCCACATAAGCAACTTAAAGAACCCACCAATTGCCCTTGGTGGCCTCTCCTTCCCCACTTATCTTATTTAAACCCCCCCCCCTCAATGGCCAAAGAGGGAGAGCCTGAAATTCTTTGGAGAGGCTCTACCAAATTGCTTTCAGAGCCTCCATGAGACCTCTTAAACTTAACCCAACCCTCCTTACCCACTCAAATCCACTGCTTGAGCTCAATTTTGGAGCTCAATCCCTAGGCCAAAACAGGACACCTCTCAAACCTCCACCAAATTCAAATTAATTACACCCACACCATCCCCACAGCAAGAGAAGAAGATCCCCCACAAAAGCCCCATCACCAGAGCACCCTAAGGTGGACTTTGATCGAACCCCTAATTTGTCCTTGGTTTAATTCATATCTAAGTGATTCACCACAGCTTGAGGCTCAATCCTAGGCTCTTGGGACCCCCACGAAGCTTCCACAAGCATCCAATCGAGGTTTCCCCTCTTGGATCAAGGTATTGAAAGTTAACACCTAAATTGAGTTTCATTTGATTATCTATGTGTATAGAGTTGATTTAAGGTTTGATTAATCGTATCGATATTTTATCCTAGTCAATAAAAGTCTATAGGAACAAACCAGACTTAATTTAGTTAAGAATCGAGCGAGATATTAGGGTTTGAAAGTGGACGGTTTGTGGGTTGGCTTCTTTGGAGACGATGACCACGTGTCGTCCGATCTTCTATGTATCGCTTGATTGTCCTGATTGCATCGAACGGAGCTACAGTTTGAAAAGGGAGAGCTGATGAGGACGGCGACACCCAATCCCATGGCGACATGAGTCTCTTTAACGCGTACGAGGCTGACGCGGATAAGTAGAAAATTAAGATATTTTCTTATTTATTTAAATGCCCAAAACTTCAAAAATTCACAACTTTGTGTAGAAAAATCATAAAAATAAAATAAAAATAGAGGAGAACAATGTGGAAATATTTTCAAGTTTATTTGATGCATGTATTATTTTTAATTAATTAAATAGTGCTTTCCTTATTTTGATTCTCCATTTTCGTAGTCACTTTACCGTGACTCGATCTTGGGGCTTTGAGTCTATCTGTTATGAGGATGCTTTCTATGATTTTTCCAAGGTTACGAGAGATCTCTAGGCAAAAATTATAATAATTAAAATACTCATCAGAAAAATGTAAAATTTTATTTTGTAGGTTCACTGTGGTCAGAGAAACCTAGGAAAAATATAAACTTGGTTTAAATCATTCAAAATAATCCTAATTGCCACTAACTATAAAAAAATTGAAATAAAACCAATTTGGAGTAAATATAAATGTAAATGACATAAAAATCATTCTCCACTATAATTTAATGTCAAGGAAGCTCCTTATAAAAACTTTAAGTCAATTGGAGTTAATTTAGTCACCCAAATGGATTGATTAAGTGAAATGACATTTTTAATATTAAAATAATTATAATAATTAAAATACCATTAAAAAAATGACAAAATTTTGTTTTTGGAGCTCTTTATGACTAGAGGAACCTAAGAAAAATAAAATTTTAATTAAAATAAAATCTTCATTTTTTAGCTTTTTTTGGGCCTTTAAATAATTAAAAAAATTTGAAAAAATCAAAATATCGTATAAACACACTAAAATGTCACATTTGGCTTCCTAATCACTTGGGACCGATTAAAATAATTTTCCCAATTTTCTAAACCAAGATATTAATTTTAAGGGCTTAAAAATGGATTTTTCCTAACTTTTCATTAAAATAATTCTAATAATTAAAATATAAATCAAAAACATATGAAATTTTTTTCTTAGGATTCCTTGGACTTAGATAGATTTAATAGAAATATAAAACCTAATTTTCCATTTAAATATTATTTTCTATTTAATTAATACTAAAAAAAACAAATAATTTTAATAATTAAATTAAATCTCTAAAAATCATGAAAATTGGTCCAAGAGGTCCTATAACCTAGGTGAAGCTCCAATAATTTTATTAAGGATAGAGGTTTTATTTTTGTTGAGTTATTAAATTTTCATTGAAAATCCCTATTTTTAGAATAAAAATAATTGTAAAAGTTAAATAAATTCAGAAAATTCACATTTTCTCCTCTGATATTTTAATTAACCAATGAGTGAGGTAACATAAAATTTTCAAGTCATTTGAGTCTAGTTTAAAGAATTATGATGTGTTAAGGCCTTAGGGGCAAAAGTGTAGTTTTGGAATTTAGAGCTTAATTAATATTTAGGTCTTTAATATTTAGGTCTAATCAAGAGGGTAAATGGGTAATAAGTGATCTTAAAATAATATGTCTTGATGATTGAAAAATAAAAATGGGATAAAGGGTAGTAACAAATCTTACTTTGATTTTATAAAGAACAAATTTGTAATTTTTTTAAATTAATGAAACGTGGAAGAATATTTAAATATGGAGATATTAAGGTGAGTGGTTTGATTTGGAAGATCATAATTCACTGATTTTGAACCTTGGTTGATGGTTTTAGTATAATTTATGATTCATGATTGAGAGCACAAATATTCAAAACCTTTCTCTTAAAATTACAAATCTACTCATTAAATCTTAAGGACAAAGTACTGAACTAGGCTTAATCAAAATTTTGTCTAATGAGGTTTAGGAAAATAATTTATATTTAATTTAAAATTTTTAAAACATTACAACCCTATGCTTTAAATAATAAATTTAATTAAATCTCTTATTTAAGTCAAATTGCCTCTAAGGGCCTTTGCCTATATAATTCACAAATGAGATATTAAGTGATAGTTACCCCACCTAAGAGATACACCTAAGAGATAATTAAAACATCATTAAGACATCATGATTCACTGAGCATAAGGGTATTAATTGGATCAACTATATAGCAAATATGGTAAAACCAAAAATGAATTCAAAATAATTGCAAGGACTATGAAATATCTAAGGTATTACCCAAGACTTCTTCATGATCCTTTGGAAATCCTGAAGGACATGTGAGCTTATTAAAATTTGTTTAATGGAATCATCCTCAAAATTTAAATACACCAAAGTATGACAAAGGATCTGGTAGACACAACTCAAACTTGTGTTTTCTCTGACTTTTTAGGTGGAGAAATGAGAAGAATCGTCAGGTACGATTTTACATTTTACAATGCATTATTTTATCGTACTTTTTATACTGTACTTTTGTGTTATAAACTTGCATGTTAAACAATAATGACACCCTACATGAAAACCAAAACTGCTAGGATAGCCACAAAACTGAAAACCACAATTATTAACCAAGATAAAAATTCACTCCCACAACATTCAAAATATAAAATAACTAAAAATTTAATCACAAACATCACAAAACAACAATTGCAACTAAATTAAGATGTTTCTATCGGATGATTGGGAATTTCTCGGAGGAGGTAACCTACGATTGCTAACGACATTTCCCACGGTCTAAATGAATGTATGAAGCTCATTAAATTGAGTTTGGTAAATTCATTTGAACTAAGTGAATCTAATATAAAATAGTAGTGTTAGAACGAGGGAACCGTAGGATCATAATCGGTGTCGCTCTAATCAACTTTAATATGCCTTATAATATTTAAAGAACCATACCCATGGGACATTTGATTTGACATCATAACCTGATACACTATTAAACTTAAACTCGTCATGGCAAGGAGCTTGGAGCTAGCATTGTGGGCAGCACGACCATCCCCAACAACAAAACATGTCTTCACCAGTTAGACAATTTCTTCTTTAGAATTAAATAAAAAACCCATAGAAATTTGAGGTTGTTTGCTTATGCAACATAAATCCTCAACTCATCTTTAGGCTTTTGTACAATCATGTTGTGCAATATAAGCCCTAACTCATCTTAGAATTCTGAGGTTATCGTTCGTCACGACCTAAATCCTCATATCTTCCAGGCAATTTGTGTGATTGTTTCACACAAATGTGAGCCTTAATTAATGAAATTGGCATGATGAAGTATTTAAATAATCTCTCTTTGAAATTGAAGCCAAAACATAGGATATCTTGGGAAGTCATCGAGGTTCTCCTTCGGATCTATGACATCCTCTAGTTCTTCCTCCTTTGGACTCTTCAATAAATGTTCTAAACTTTAGTTATTCCCCTTTCACATAGGTTTGTCCAATTTCGTTGAAAAGTCCCAATTCTTTGACCTCCTTAAAAATAATAACCCATGATTTTTATCGAGAGTTTTCTTAGGTGACTTCGGTTATCTAGGATGTAATTAACTATAGGGGTTTGCCCTTATAGGAAGCTTTTCCAAACCCAACTTAATAGAAACCCTATTTATTATTTGTATTAAATAGAGGAAATGGTCGGCTTATAATAAAGTGTTTTGGCATACCAAACGGATGTCATATATTTCTTAATTTATTTGATTGAGCCTCATCCTCAAGTCTTGTGTTTCTCCTTCGAGATAGATACATAATTTGAGGTATAGTGCTCTTTCATTTAAACTATGAAAAATATGGGGTCGGTTTGATTTCATATTTTTTCTAAACTTAAATATATATGTAAATTAAATGTCCTTCCGAAGCGGGCGACGGGATTTCGATTCCAGTGACCGACAACTTCTAGCGGGCAACTCCTTAACCAAAATAGTGTCGACAGTTTCTTGCAACTCCACTGAGGAGTTGCTTCTCTCTCTATTTAAATCAAGGAATATTATCTTCATACATCGGTAATGTATATATGTCCCTTATGGACCAGATTACCCTTCTTTCGTTGACATGCTTCACCCATTTCTTTCTTAGGCAAGTATGGTCAACTCTTTTGGACTTTAGGATCGTCTATTCATTCATCTTCGAACAGAGAGGTTCAGAAGTTTATTAAAGACTTTTTGATCTATGTGTGGGGATAGATGTGTTGGTGGACTAGTTCCACCTGGGCATTATGCGTTGTAAAGTTTGTCCCGCACTGAGTCCTAAACATCATTTCCCCCCTTCGAGCATAGTTTGTTATTTTGCAAATTAAATCAAGCTGTGTCATGTTGTGCTTCCTCTTTCTTATTTAATCAAGTAAATTCTTCTACTTTCAAATTATTTTTACCAAATTTAAAACCTTCACAAACTAAAAATAATAAAACAAAATTTGCCCAGTCTACGGATCGGCCTTTGTTAATTTTTTGTGTTTGCACTAGAATTACAATGTATTGGCCAAATAGTTAACCTCAGAGCTTTCTTTTTGAAGTTGCTACAATAGCATTCTCGACACTCACCCTTTCTTGAAATTTGCCAAAAAGCCATGATGCTCGCAATGTCGCACCCACCACCAAGTTGGAGACTGGATTTGACGAACTTGAAGTCATCCTTGGAAAGGCCCCGTTCATTGTAATGAAGGTTGCCGCTCTGGAAGTTCAGGATCCCTCTGCTGAACTTAATCTAAACTATCTTAAGGAATTCCCTGCTTGCAATAAGGTGAAAACTGCTACTCCCCTGGCACCTGCCAAACCTGTTATTTTTTTCTTTTGCAAAGGGAAAAGAAATTATGATCATAGAAGATGAAACTGAGAAGTTTACCGTCCCTCCTTGAATATTTAAAATTGAATCAAGTTCAAAGTCTGCACCACTGACTCGATCACAAAGGAAGAATCGCAGCTGAAAATCTCGGAGGGCAGCTAAGGCCCAAACTTCAGAAAAATTATGGGATGATGAGTTTCCTCATGAGGAGGAATTTGGATTACAGGAGACCTCTCCACTTATGCAAGGGACTAGGTTCCATCCCTTAATGGATACTAACGGGTACCAAAGTATTCAAAAGATCATTGCTACTTTACTGTCACCTGATGGACACGATGGAGAGAGGAAGAAGCCTGCTTTTATCACCTGAGTCAACACTATTTTCTAGTGATAGGCTGTCAACGATGGTTGTTCAATTGGTGAGTTACTTAAATGAGTGGGAGGTGCAGTACTCTCCTCACATAAAGAAGGAAATTCTAAGTGTCGTCAAATCTACTAGGAGATCTCAAAAGTCAACTGGAGCTTTACTTACTCATATTCCTGTCTGGTTCTTCCTGGGAAGCCGAGTTGATACTACCATTACTACTACAAATTGTGTTACCTCTGCCTCTCCAAAGTCTACAAGACGTTGACCAATCAAGTCACGTCTGGGTCCAAAGTTTCAACTAGTTAGTACTCGTGAGAATGTCCCGAAAGGGGAAAAGATGAAGAAGTTACTCGGTATTGTGATTAGTTTGCACCGCGGGGAGCACACTCCTTTCCGACAAGTCGATACCTCTGTTGAGATACCCCTTCTCAAGACACCATCATCAAGAAAGAGGGTGTGGGTACCTAAAGTCACCATACCAATACGGTATGCTAAGCCTGCAGGGCAGAATGACAAGATGGGATAAAATTCCAAAGTACCCAATGTTGTCACAGCTATTGCTATAGAATATGATAAACAAATGATGGAGGTTCAAGAAAATCCTCTGGGTCTCAAGTAAGTCCATGAAGCAATAATCAAAGAAAAAGTTGAAAAGCTCAGAGCTGAGATTTTCAAGCTAGCCAGAGAACATGGTGTAACCATTAATGATGATGATGAGGAGGATTTTGATTTTAATGATTATCTAGAAAAAGACTTCATGGATATTCATGTCATCAAGACTATAGCGGCTTCATCAGCACGTGATGCCCAACCTCTCATTGAAGGGAATGTCGCGGATGATTTATGTAGGGTTATTTTCTTAAGAGATGAGAAAATTAATCAAATGGAAAAGTGAATGGATGAGATGGCCGCCACCATGGCCGTCATGACTACAATTAATGGGCAATCCCAATCATAGCATGTAGCTTCTCTAGGAGTTAACCAGCCTGAAATAATCCATATTACCGATGAACAAAGAGAAGTTGCTTCTGCTAATGGTGCTAATGGAAGAGCAGCAAAAGAAAGATTCCTCGCCAAATATCATGCCTGAGAAAGATATTAAGCAATTGGTTGAACAACAAGTTTTAGAGGCCTTAGCTCAGTCTAAGGGTGGTGCATTGATTTTAAGGGGTAGTCCTTACCTGAAGGAATTTGATGTCGTGTCATACCCTAAGGGTTTTGTGTCACCGAACTCCAAGATATTTGACAGGACTGGGAATCCCAAACAACAACTATCATATTTTTGAGCCAATTGTGGGAACACAAGAGGTAATGAAGCCTTACTCTTCCAACAGTTTGTTAGCATTCTGTCAGGGATTGCTTTTGATTGGTATGCTGAGCTACCTAACGAATTAGTTAAGACGTTCACTGAATTGGAGCAATTATTCTTAAAGAGATTTATTGGAGTGCAGTACCATGTTTCTATTGAAGATCTCGTAGTGGAGAAGCAAAGACCCAACGAGACTCTAGTAGACTACATCTTGAGGTGGAGAAAACTTAGCATGAAGTGTGAACCTCAACTATAGAAACAACATGTGATTTAGATTCTAGTCAAAAGCATACATGGGAAAGTAGCATTCATGCTCAAGGGACTCACCATCAAGTCCTTCGAGAAATTGTTAAACAAAGCTAGCATTTTACAAGAGGAAGTTAAACATATGGACTCTCAAGAGAGAGTAGAGAAATCCAGGACAGCCAAAGCATTAGAAAAGAGTTCTAAGAGAGTGGAAATGGTTGATAAAGGAAAGCAACCAATGAAAATATAAGTAGAGCATTCTCGCCAAAATTCTCAGCAATCGTTACAGCGCACTCAATAGCAAGTACAGCAGTACGGACAGTCCAACCAACAGTCATACCAAGGAGGATCATACCAGATGGAAGGTAGAATGGACTTTTTCAGAATGAAGGAGAAGACAATATTCCTTCAAAGATGAGGATGTGCCAAAGATGTTCAGAAATTTGATGAAGAAACCTGAGTTCAGGTTGCCAGAACCAAAGAAACCCGAAGAGGTTGATAAGAAAGATTGTCCCAATTTTTGTTTCTACCTTATAATTTTGGGGCATACAATAGAAGGTTGTTTCGTCTTCAAAGTTTGGCTCGAGAGGAACTTTAAAGAAGGAAACATAACAATTCTGAAAGAGTATTTGAAAGAGCTGGAAGTTTTGTGAATATGATTTTGGTCGAGCAAGTCATCCCAATAGATCCATACGCAGAAAAAAGATAGATGGAGCATAGTTTGGAGCAGTCATCCAAGAATATATTGGATCAGATTCAGACCATTTCAGCTCAGGCAGCCGTTCAGGGTCTACGACCTGCTCAGCCCAAGTTAGAGATTTTGTCAAAGAAGTCACCATAACCAGAAGAGAAGAAAAAGAGTGACGTCGTGAAGATAAATGGCTCGGGGGGTAGGATAGGGGTTGCCTCTATTAGATTCGTTGTCTTGGATTCGAGGGAGAAAATCCTCAAACCCTTGACCATGTATGATTATCACTTTGCCCTACTGGGGTATTATGAATATAATGATTATGATTTTGGCTACGTTTTGGTTGTTTCTAATGATAACATAACTAATTTTGTTCAATCTAACTACAATCTTGATCCCCAAACTGATCCTCAAGTGGTACTTGAGTCCGATAAACCCGTTAATGAGAATGAAGAAAATATCAACAATATCAGCTACGATAGCACCGGGAGTGAAGAGCCAGTCCTCAAGTGTCGCGGTGCACCACTTGCCATTAACTTAGATTTCTCTGATGAAGAAGGAATATCAAAAACTTTTCCTACATCATCTTAGAAAGAAGATATTACATAAGTAAATTAAGAAGCGGGAAAATATTACCCTCAAGGTCAGCTCTAGTTGATAAAGGAAAATAAATAGTCACTCAAGAAGAGCTACCTCCACCTCCGCCAGTGGAAGAGCCACATAACTAAGTAAAAATCGGAAGATTATGCAAGGTTGATTATAATGTGCTAGCTCATCTTAAGAGGTTTCCGGCCAAACTAAGCATTTACGACGCCCTACTCCTGAAAGGAGATGAGAGAATCTATGGTTACAACCTTGCTCGACCCAGAGATTTGTTTGGCTCAGTTGCCAGCACATCCTTAGATGAAGTTTGTTCATTAAAAGAACAGCCTGGGATAACATGCACGGATGAAGACTTGTTGCTCGGTACCACCGACCATAACAGAGCGCTCTACATCTGCATCAATATCGGCAGATTTGTATTGTCCAAAGTCTTGGTTGATTCAAGAGCATTACTAAACTTAACGAGTCTACGGATGTTAGCACATTTGGAAATTGAAGATCAAGAGCTTACAGTCGATAAAATGATGTTATGAGGATTTAATCAGAAGGGAGAAAGAGCCCTTGGATCAATTACATTGTTAATTAAAGCTAGAGAATTAGTAACAACTGCAAACTTCCATATCATCGATGCAGAGAATTCTTTCAATGATCTACTTGGAAAACCATGGATTCATGAGCATAATATGGTTTCTTCATCATTACATCAATGTATCAAATATTTCAAGAAAGGACAAGAACTTTGTATTAAAGGAGACTTACAGCCGTTCTCAGTTCATGAAGTAGGCATTCATGAAGACGCCGCCTACTACGCACCTCCAAAGAAAACAGTCTTTCCTCGTGAAGTCACAATGGATGAAATGAAAGATTTAGAAGAATCACAAAGAAGAGGTCATTCAACTCTACTTCAACAATCTACTACTTCAACAATCTACTATCGTCTCCGTCTCTTCACAATGAGGTGGTAGAGGTTCTTTTAGCCTATACACCCGAGATCGAGGTCGTGGACGTGGGCGAGATAGAACCAGTATGATTGTTGGATGGACTAGGCCAACCATCAACATCGACATGGAAGAAGGTTCTGATGGAGAATGAAGAAAGTTCCGAGGGAGAAATGATGATGATAAAGAAAAAGAAGCCTCAATACAAGATCTCCTTGGAAGACGTGGAAAGAGATGAATATGAGTCGATGTATGATCGGATCAATCACTATTTGAATATCATGACCCTTATTCTGAACTATCCTCAAAAGGTTGAAAGTTTAAAAGTCAAGGAAGTCCATAGTGATGGTTTGAAACTGATCAAGTTTTACCGTGCTTCTCCTTCTACTAATCTTGAAAATACTAATCTTGAAAATCATGTAAATGAAAATCATGTAAATTTGGATGATGATTCTAATGAATTAATGGAATTACCTTTTGGTTACTTTTCTCCTTGTGTAGAAAATTTAATTCAACAGAGATATGTGCCAAAGCAAATGCAAAAAGATAAGTTACAACTTTTTTAAAATTTGTGGAATGTTAAAATTTGAACTCCTAATTCAAAACAGGGTCTTGAATTTGGTACTGTAGGTCCAGTCGATGATTCGAAATTTTACATGATTGGTACTAGCAGATTAGAGGAGGACTGCCTCGACATAGAGTATGACTCTCAAGAACAGTTAATAGAGGATGCCACCAGAATTTGAAGATGAGATTAATTCAACGATTGATGAGTTAAAGTAAATCAACCTTGGGACTGAAGAGTAGCCCCGACCAACCTTTACAAGTTCCTTACTCAGCAAGAGAGAATCCTTATAGCTGATAAAGTTATTATTGGAATTTAAAGATTGCTACACCTGGAGCTACAATGAAATGTCAGGGCCATCAGCAGAAGTTGCAGTACATAAGCTTGGGGTGAATAAAAACATGACCTCAATAAAAACAAGTTCCCAGAAGAATGTGCATCAAAATTGAGCAACAAGTCATTGCCGAGGTGAAGAAATTAATAGACGCTAACTTTGTGTGGGAAGAGCAATACCCCACATGGCTAGCCAACATTGTACCGGTTAAGAAGAAAAGCGGACAAATCCTTGTATGTGTCGACTTCAAGTATTTGAATAAGGCCTGTCCAAAAGATGAATTTACATTACCAATACCAGAGTTGATGGTGGTCATCGCTTTGATAAATGAGATTTTCTTGTTTATGGATGGATCATTGAGTTATAACCAAATAAAGATGGCTCCAGAAGATGCAGCACTTACAGCTTTCAAGACGCCGATCAAGATTTTTTTTTGCTACAAAGTGATGTCATTCGGATTAAGGAATGCTGGAGCAACATATCAGCGAGTAACGACGAAAATTTTTTATGACCTCATTCACAACCAAGTGGAATTCTATGTGGATGATTTGGTCATCAAAAGTAAACAGAAATTAGACCATTTGTATGATTTGAGGATAGTGTTCAAGCGATTATGACAATATAATCTTTAGATGAATCCTCTAAAGTGTGCTTACGGCATTACCTCAGGTAAATTTCTAGGATTCGTTGTTTGTCATCGGGGAATCAAGATCGACCTAGATAAGATTAAAGCTATCTTGGAAATGTCTCCTCCTAAAATTTTGAAACAACTACGTTCATTTAAAAAAAAATTGGCATATCTGAGATAATTTAGTTCTAATCTCTTAAGTAGGTGTCAGCCCTTCTCGGCATTAATTAAAAATGATGGAAGATTTGTTTGGGAAGAGAAATGCTAGCTGGTCTTCGAGGATGTTTTGGCAGCCCCTATCCCAAGAAAATTGTTGATACTTTATACTGCGGCTTTAGACGACTCTCTCAGAGCCCTACTGGCTCAAGTCAATGATGAGGGTAAGTAGAATGCACTATACTACTTGAATTGTCGTCTAATATCAACAGAAGTGAAGTATCCGCCTTTCGAGAAGCATTGTCTAGCTTTAATTTTTATCGCCCAAAAGCTTAGGCATTACATGCTTTCTCATAAAATTTTCCTAATTTCAAAATTTAATCCATTGCAATATTTGATGACCAGACTAACACTTTCCGAAAGTCTAGCAAAATGATCGATGATTTTATTGCAATTTGATATAAATTTTGTTCCCCTTCGTGCTATCAAGGGATAGATTTTAGCATATTTTCTCGCTGCACACCCACTTCCAGCTGGGTCCCCACTCAATGATGAACTATTAAATGAGCAGATACTGCAAATAGAACCCTCCAATGCCAAAAATTGGGAGATGTATTTCGATGGAGCTTCTTAAGCCAGGAAAGATAAAGGATCATAAAAGGTTATACCATTCAAAGCATGGATTGGTTTGATTTTCATCACGCCAGATAAAGGTATGTTGAGATTCTCTTATCACCTAACAAAGTCGAGTACAGATAAAGAAGCAGAATATGATGCGTTAATCACTGGGTTAGAGATGACAATCTCAATGGATATAATGGATGTCATTTATGAAGACTCTCAACTTATCATTCAAAAAGTTTCTGGAAAATACAAGATTTTAAAACTAAGATTACCAGAATACCATCAATACTCAATGAATCTATTGGAGCATATTCCTAATGTGACTTTATATAGGATTCTTCGGGGATATAATGTCCATGTCAACGCTCTAACAAAACTTGCTAAGGAGCTAGCGTGTTCACTAGAGGATTCCATTGATATTACAATACAAGGAAGACAAATCTTGTCTTGAGTCGACCTTAACAACCTACATAAGCTCTAAAAAGAAGAAGGAATGATGATTGTCATTGCTGACATCAATGAAGATTGGCGTAAGCCATTAATAGAATATTTGCAAGCTGGAAAGTTGCCAGAAGATAAATCTAAATCATAACACATAACAAAAAAGGCTATATCATACGCTCTGGTGGGAGATGTTCTCTACAGGAGGTCATTTGATCAGATGTGGCTTTAATGTTTGAGCAGAGCAGAAGCACAAAATATCATCAAGGAAGTACATGCCCGATTGTGTGGTGCTCACTAGTCAGGGTCGAAGATGAAGATGAAGATCAAAAGACTCAGATATTAATAGCTAGCAACAGTATTCGACTGTATGGATACAACTAGAAGGTGTCACATTTGCCAAGTGCATAGGGTGGTCTTACAACAACCTCCAAATGTGTTACACCCAATTGTTGCCTCATGGTCATTCAAGTGTTGGGGCACAGACATAACAGGTCCGATAGAGCCTCCATCCTCTAAGGGACACAGATTCATCCTCGCCTCTACGGATTACTTTTCCAAATGGGTAGAGGCAGTGCCGTTATGAGAGCTTACAACACAACATTTTCTACAATTTTTTAAAACCAAAATAGTTTACCATTTCGGTGTTCCACGCAGAGTGATTTTTGAAAATGGGACAACCTTCAAGAGTACGAAGATCAACAATTTTATCAAAGGACATGGGATAGATTGGAGATACTCAACAATCTACTATCTCATGGCAAATGGCATAGCTGAGGCTTTCAACAAAACACTGGTACAAATTAAAGAAGACATTGAATGAAAATAAAAGTGATTAGCATAACAGACTACTAGAAGCTTTCTGGGCCTACTGGACGATGTTCAGGAATCCCATTCAATGTACACCACATGCGCTTGTGTACGGGTCTGAGGTCGTACTACTGCTAGAAGTTTAGACACCATCTCTCATAGTCGTCGTCGCCAATCAAATCACAATCGAAGAAAATGCGAAACTCAACAATTGGAAAGTCTTGAAGGAAAACAGCTCGAAGCACAACAACACTTGGAGCTTTACAAAGCAAGGATGGTGCAAGCTCATGACAAATTGGTCCGCCCGAGGACGTTTAAAGTTGGTGATCTTGTCCTGGTGATCTTAGTTGGTGATCTTGTCCTCGTTCTCAAAAGACCTGTTCTTACACACCGCAAAATAGGTGAAAAATTGAACCAACTTGGGAGGGATCATTTGTCATAGAAGAAGTTTACTCAAGAGGATCTTACCAGCTGGTGGATTTCTAGGGAGAAAGACCTACCAGTTAGCGGCCGCTACTTGAAGATATACTACCCGACATGATGCCGCTTAAAATCGACGTTCACTTTTTAAAATTTTGATTGTTCTGGGGTTATTTATTTGGTCAAACGTCTATGACTATGTCCAAAATTTTGTAATAAATTAACCTCAATAAAACAAAATAAAAATTTGAAATTGCTCATTTTATTTTTCTGTATCCAATTTCTAAATCTAAACTAAATTAAATAAAATTAAATAAAAAAAGTTTTCAAATTGTTAAAATTGTTGACGCTTCGTTTTGTTCTTGTTCTTGTTCTTGTTGGATGTCAGCACATTGATGTTTTTTCTGTCTTCTATAGAAGAAATGTTGGAGCCTAAGCTGGTCTTTTTTTTTCAAAGATGGCTTAAATCTCGCACTAGAAAAGGAAAGGGCTGCTCAGGGCGGCTTCATATACCTCGATATTGACTTTGGTCAGGTTGATGTAAATTATGAAGGTGTCCTGATGAACGTTGTTAGCCGACGGGAAAGAGAAGGACTACCATCTCTACTAAAATTGGAGCTGAAGACGACTCCCCACAAAAGAGAAAAAAGATGATCGCTCAACAATACCAAATGGAAGGGACCAGTCGTCTACAGTCCCTGATAACTGCACCGACAGGAATTTTAATAAGTTTTGATGAGGATAGAGTGCCTGATGCACCACTTCTAAGAGCGCAACGTCGCAATGCCAACTGACGCAAACACAGAGCCTTTCTATGGGAGGAAAGAAGAAAGCAAAGAGAAGCAGCTGAATTACTTACCCCAATTCCTAAGGGGAGGATTTATGAACCACTTATGAAAGAAACTTCTTCCAGTCTACCAGGCACAGAGGATGAGCTAGAGCCAGCCATAGAGCCAATGTAGATGGAGATACCCCATGAGTCCTATAGGGGTTGTCTAATGTGTAATGCAGAGCTGCCACTGCCTACAGGAGCATATATGGGACGAGCATTCGTAGAATGCCCAGGATGCAATACCCTACACTTGGATTGTTACAGTTCAACACAGGAGTTCACAACCATCAGAGTGGAAGGTCATGAGGCAGTACATATAGATGTTGAGTCATATATTCCACTACCTGCAGATACAGAGCAAACGCTGGTCATTGAAGAGGTTGAGACAAGAAGGCCACCTCGACAATTTGATGATATTCCTACAACTGAGATGGAGAGCATGTGCAGGGTAAAGCGAAGAGAATTTGAATTCTATGAAGAAGTGTGAGGTAAAATGGTCAATATATTGGAAGGTTTGACGTTATATACTGGAGTCTTCTCAGAGAACGATGAGAAGAGAATTTTGGACTGCAAATTTGATCTGCAAGCCAGAGACCGAGCTGGTCTACTAAGGTCAAGAACATATGTGGAACCGCAAAAATGGATGTACGAGAAAGGTGGAATAACCATTCAATGCGAATGTTGCTACAATTTTGTTGAAGACAGGCAAGGGAACCCCTCTGGTATCTTAAGATATGATGAGGCGGATTTGATGCCTTATGTGATAAAAAGGATGGTTAAGAGATAAATTTGATGGAGTATACTACCGCCAGACTGCATCCTGAATAGTTGCATCATCAATATTTATGATAAAGGGAGTTGCATTCTTCCCCATATTGACCATCATGGTTTTATTAGACCCTTTTTCATGGTGTCTTTTGTCAGCAAAAGCATTGTACTCTTTGGAAAAGAGATTGATATCATTGGCCCCGGGGAATTCAGAGGGTCCGTTAATATTTTGTTGCCACTAGTATCAATGCTGGTCTTAGATGAAAATGGTGTTGATTTAGCTAAGCATTGCATCCCGAGAGTGCAACATCCCTGAGTTTCTGTAACCTTCAGAAGAATGTAGGATGACAAGATACCACGAGGATTCCGTCTGGACCCGAAGCTGGAAGAGTTGCTGCCATATGAGTTATGAGAGGGTTGCACATCTACGTACACGTGAAGGAAATTCTTATCCTGGAGCATGGCTTAGTAGGTCAGCTCGATCAGAAGCTCACCACACTGAAGATAATTAGTAGGATACCCTTTTTGTACCAAATTTTGCGTAGCAAACATGATATATGTACCAGATATGATTCAGTCCATGATATGTATTCAATATTTGATGATTTAGATATATTCAGCCTGTTCTATTTTGATACTTCAGCATGTACTCAATTTGTAGCTCGTTTTTGGAGCAGATTAATGAAATTTCTTTCAAGTTTCAACTTGTTTTTCAGATTGCCCTCTCTTATGTGATTGATGAGAAGCCATACGAACAATGAAAGATACAATGAAAGCTCGATATTAAAACTTCAAAATCTTTTTGAAAGTTAACCAAACAAAAATAATTTAAAAATATATTTTGATAAATAAATATGATAAAAATAACGAGAAAAGAGAATTTTAAATTTTCTTGAGTTTGTTTATCTCGAGTTCGAGATTCTTTGCTCTTTGCTTGCATAGCATGATTATTTGGTCCTGCACCAATCTCTTCACATTCCCACAAAATTACATGTTCTGCACAAAGTCTCACGAAATCTGCACAAAGTCTCCCAAAATCCCACAATTTTTTGTCAAATCTTCACATGTCATATATAAGAATTCAACATCACAAGCTCTATACACTATGTTCACGCCCCTTTTTTGGGTGGACACAGATGTTCTATTCCCATATGTACTCTTTGGGATAGACATAGATGTTCTATTCCCATATACACTTTTTGGGGTAAACACAGACGTTTCATTCCCATATGTACTCTTTGGGATAGACATAGACGTTCTATTCCCATATAATTTCTTTGGGATGGACACAGACATTCCATTCTCATATATACTTTTTGGGATAGACATAGATATATTATTCCCATATATTCTCTTTGGGATAGACATAGACGTTCTATTCCCATATATTTTCTTTGGGAAGGACACAGCCATTCCATTCACATATGTACTTTTTGGGATAGACATAGAAATTCTATTCCCATATATTCTTTTTGGGGTGGACACAAACGTTCCATTCCCATATGTATTTTTTAGGATAGTGATCCCGAAACTGCTTATATGCAACAATATAATAATAATTCTGATTATATTTTTCACTTATATTTTCTTATTTCACAACAAAACCAAAAGCTTGATCCTGAAGAAAAATAAGAATTTAACTTTTAATTTATATATATTAGGATACTACGCAAGTATACGTATCGTTATCAAGTAATATATGACTTTTTGATTAAGACCTGAATATCGAACCCACAGGGAAGATATGCAATATGCACATTTTGGAAAGCTTTCTATTTTTAAAAAGACAATTATTTAAACTAAAGACATTTTCACAGTAAAGAAAGTTTAAATAGTTTTTGTAATTTTAATATTTTAATAAAAATATAACAAACTTAGAAAGATAAATTGAGTTTTTGTAGAAGAAAAGCACTAAATATGAAAATATTCTTCTATTTATCATGAATCAGTATAAGTATAAGAATTTTGTTGTGGAAGCATGCATATTGTGTTGATCCAAATATGAAATATTCTTTACCCTTGCTAGAGATGTTATAAAGAACATTGGCTAATTTAAAGTTTGAATAGTTTTGAAGACCGGCTAGGCAGGGAAGATATTAGCTTTCACTTTAGAGTTCCCGTGATTCCCTCCACCTGGTGGCTAACATCTCGTATCAGAACCTAAAATAAAAAACTAAGTGGGGAGCTTTAACCTGTCACTTTAAAGTCCTCTAACTCTACACCCTTCAATGAATATTTCCCTATTTATTTGCACTCAATCATATGAACTTCATTCTCATTCATACAACCTCATGTAATTCTTTCCAATTGTTGATTGAGACAATACCAGCTCGGTTCTTACATGTTCTCACAAAAAATTTTAACATCTGGATTGGCCAAATCAAGAAGTAAATGAAGTACATGAATTTAAATCATCACAACTTCTTCCAACATTAAAGATCAATACTCTCCACAACTTCCATCCAACACTTAATTACTTATCATTTTAAGAAGAAAGATAAAGAAAACAACTCAGAATCTATGGAGAAAACAAAACCACACTTTAGTTTAAAAGAAGAAATCATTGTCAAACCAATAATAAGTCTCAATTAAAATCAAAAGTAGTCTCAAAACAGAAAGATAAAAACTAATCTCAAGTCCTCCACCAAACTCCTGAAGTTCTTTTGATTCTCTTCTTTTTACAATCACTTAAAATAAAATAACAAAAAGGATTAAATAAAAGTAAAAGTGGTGCCTGAAAATCTCTCCGAACTAACTCCCCAAATGAGAACTTTCAAAACTTTCCAATACTTTCAGGACCTCTTTCAAAGTCCCAATCTTCTTTCTTTTATTTTTCTGTAGATTTATCAATTTTCTGATTTTGATATTTTATTTATTTTTCCTTGGAACACTGTTAATGCTATTTAGGATGTTTTTTCTTTTCATTATGCCTCTGTGATTTGTAATTCGAAGCTTGTTAAAGTTTTTTTTTTCACATATATTTCATGAATAGAGCACTTGTTTAACATGGATTAACAAAGAGAGGGATGTAGAAGGTGAATTGTGGTTGTAGTTTATTTAATGTACGCGTACTGCAACTCATACGTAGATGAATTTCCTTGCATGAAATCATCTTACATATGTGATAAATGGGTTAAGAAGCTACTTGAATGACACCTTATAAGATTCAACAACATGTTTTGTATGATACACCCCATATTTATAGTTCTCCTTGATGAATTACGTATGAATCATGAATTTCATGGCTCCTCTAGAATGACAATCAGAGAGGTGTTAGCAATAACCATTTATATTTTATCACAAAATGAATTAACGAGAGAAGCGATGGAGCGATTTCAACATTCATCAAAGACAATCAACAAATACTTTTCATTGGGGTTAAAGACTCTCGTTAGTTTATCATCAAAGATTATCAAGTAAGTGGATCCAACATTTGAGAAGACTCCAACAGAGATTGCAAATGACTCGTGGTATATGTCATTTGTTAAGGTAAATTTTCTTACTCATTATATGCAAAAGTCAAAATGAGTAGTGTAATTAACATAGCCTTATTTAATTTGTTAGAATTGTATTAAAGTGGTTGATGGAACACACAAGGATGCACGTGTATCCAATAATAAAATGGTCACATTCAATAGGCGCAGTAGATCACCAACACAAAATGTGATAGTCGTATATGATTTCAACATGTGTTTTACTTTTGTTATGGTTGGTGTGGAAGGCAATGCACATGACAATCGTTTATTCATTTTTGTGACAAGAAATTAAAAGCAAAACTTTCCTCGCCCACATTCAGATTTGTTTAACTATTAACCATATTCAGCTATTTTTTTTAAATTCATTACCAATTATTGTATTTGCAACAAATAAATATTATTTGGTTGACGTTGGGTGTCCCTTACAAAAGAAGTATCAAAAACCACTTTCGGATACCAAATATTCAATTCCTAATTTCGAAAGATCTAGTAATGTTTCTCAGGGCAGGAAAGAAAAGTTTAACAAGAGACATTCACTCTTGCGCAATGTAATTGAAAGAACATATGGAGTGTGGAAGAAAAAATTGATCTTACTGCGTGATACGCTGACATATCCATTTTTGAAGTCGGTGCAGATTTTATTTGTCATAATGGTTCTCCATAACTATATTCGACGGTATCATTCGTGAACTGACATAAACTTCAGCATGGCTGATTATGATGATTTACACGTCCCCGCTAGACTCATTTGGAAATTGCATACGACAATCTATACCACAGGCGGAAGTATAATCATGAGAAGGTTGCACCTAGGATAGACGCCATTGTTGGATGCTGAATGGACCAACTCTTGTTTAGTTTATATAGCTCGTGTTTGTTTTCTTTTTGTCTTTATTTGATATTGATTGTTTGGGTTCTTACTCTATTTATATATATTTTTTTCCAATTACTTTTGTTTAGTTCTCATTTGGTCAGTTTAAGAGGTCTATGATGAGACGTTTGACCTTGTAGGCTCTTCTGTATGGTCCGTTATTCGTTGTTAGTTGGTGTCATATGTGAAATCTTATTTGCATCCAAGTTCCTCTCCTCTTCTTAGTGCTGTGGTTTTTGAGGTTCTTCTGGATAGTCTTTTTTAGTGATATGCATATGTGACACAAACTAACTTGGTATTATGTGAGCTAAAAGAAATCGAGAACCCTTTATTATAAGATTTGTTGTCTTCTTGTAGTGACAAATTGAATTGGTTTGTATACTGAGTTCTCTGAGACCTAATGCCTACACAAAACTCTAATTAATTACTTTTTTATCAATTTCTACTTCTGTTGTGATTAAGAGATTGTCTTTTAAAGCATTTAAGAAAAGATGAGCTAGAGGATTACTAGGAATTCCCGAGGATTTCTGTGTCACTGCGAACTTCAAAGTTCTTTGTTGATGTCACGCCAGCCACATAGCTACGGGAGCAGTTCTACAGACGTCCAAGGAGAATAACGGAGAAATGCAACTTCTTTTCGGTGGGTAAATAGGCTAGAAGATTCAATCGTCTAGTGTGATCGGGAATGAATAGTATCCTTGGAGGACACTGTAGCTCATGCATACATCATTTGCATTTTAAAAATAATATTATCATATTATTAAATGTTATTTTACTTTTTTTTTTCTTTATCTTAGTAATCATGATACTTACTGTTAAGTGAGGTGTTTATCTTAATTTTTATTCTGTTCTGAAGTGGATTTTTGCTTCTAGAGTATCAAATATATTAGTACGACAGTTCTGTAGAAAACAACATTACTACATAGGAGCAGAATAGTCATTTGTCTATAAAATGCTGCAGCACAACTCTTTTCAAACAGCAAAAATCAAATAGCTAGCTAATTTTATGTGATTATTTTGGCTTAACAAAAAAATGCAATACTTCCGAGATAAAGCAAAACAATTAATTTGTCGTCTGAAACCTAGTGGAAAGATAACAATGGATATGCACTTTCTCCTGCTTCCACCCCGCTCCTACCCAAAATTATTGACGAAGACAACCCTCAACATTCTCTCATTTTCTCTCACAAACCCTTGTGAGGTTATCTTCTCTAAAAAATGGGATTTAAAAGCCGACAAAATTTAAGGTATGTTTGGAGTAGCGGAGTGAAGGCAGTGCGGTGTGACATTATATTTTTTTTGTATTTAATGAAATTTTGTTTGGCTTGTTTTTTAAGAAAACTAACTTTTAAAAGCCATATTTTAGACCTAACCTGACTAATATAATAGTAACCATAATTTTTTAAATAGTATCATCTTTTAAAAGCCGCATTCTACAATAACTTCACAGCTATCAGTTGCCCCAATAAAACCCTTAAAAATAATAATTTTGTTTTTTTTGCATACTATTGGTTAATCATGCACAATTTCTGCTTAAAGGTCTGTTTGGGACAGCTACAATTATTTGAAAAATCAACTGTGAAGTAGTTATAAGAAAATTTATTTGACGATCATTATAAATTTATTTTATTTTAAAAAATCAAATCATAAATTTCTAATTGCCACCACACTTTAATAATGAAGATAAGTAATTTTTCAAATATAACAATCTAAAAAAACAAAGTAGACACTAAATCCTGCAACCAAATAGCCCCTTGATTAACACAAATAAAATTAGTAGGCTGGTGACGGTATTCTGGCGACAAATCCTCACGTCGGTCGCGTCAGCGACCCAATTTCCCAGAATGGCAGCGTAGTGTTTGACATTTTGCAACCAACCCCACCACCGCCTCTCTCTCTTCATTCCTTAGCCTTATTATATATTTTAGTTAATTACAAATCTGCATTTCTAGTAAACCTTTTAGTAAAGGGGCTTTTCTGGGATTTACCATCGCTGAAATCGACGTCATCAGCTGCGGGCCCCACCGTTGAGTGAGGCTTTGCAGCTGGCATCTTGCGTTGAAATGGCCGCCGGACCATTGCGGGACGATCTTTACACGTGGCATAGAATGGGGCTTAAAGTGAAGTAACGAAAAGATGTGAATCCAAAGCAAATATAACATATAGTCCCTAAAAATGGTATATAAGAATATCATATATAAGAAATGGATGAAAATCAACGTAGCTCATAAAAATCACAAAAGAGTGTCATGACCAAAAGATATTTGTCATTATTGTGCTTGTAGAGCTGTTATTGCGTGCAGACGGCGCACGCGAGAATCATAAATAAGAAATGGATGAAAATCAACATAGCTCATAAAAATCACAAAAAAGAGATGTCATGACCAAAAGATATTTGTCATTGCTGTGCTTGTGGAGCTGTTATTACGTGCGGACAACAAGGCTTTTTGACAGCCCTAATTCTAAGGCCGATGTAAATTTATTTTTATAATTTAAAACTTAAAAATTTATAGCTCACCACAATTAAGTGTTTTATTATTTTAGTTAACTCTTAGTGTCGAGTGAATAAAATAAGTTGTGTATGAGTAGCATATTCTTAATGATGAATGCTCAAAAGATTTGTTCATAAAGCCAATCAATATGCAAAGACAGACTCACCTTATAAGACATTAATCCTCATATTGCAAATTGCTCATTTCTGTGTAATGAGTGAGGACATGAAGACGTAGAATAAAATCTATATGAATTCTTACACTTAAAATATTCTTTTCGTGGTTATTCCTAAATGGCAAAAAGGTTCTTACCCAATTTTACTTAATATTAATTTTTTTATTTTATATGCATGATGTTTTAAGGTATGAATGTAATGTTTTGTTTTGTTTTGTTTTGATTTTGGTTATGAATTTGTTAAATTTGAAAAATTATGTTAAATTTGTTATTTTAAGGTAGAAAATATAGTATTTAAAAAGTCTACCTAAAATCAAGAAAAAATCATATAAAAGCAACAACCTGAAATTTGGAAAACCTATCGAGCACAAAGCAAACAAACACAACAAGACAAAACAGAATGACATAGAGGGTAAAACCCTAGATCTATGTCAGACTCATCGGCCAACTGCATCATCTGAATATCATTGTTGGTTTATGTGTGGTTCATTCTTTGTTTTGTATGTTCACATTCTTATGGATTGCTCGGATGCATACAATTGACAGAAATCTAGACTCTAGAAAAGAAAAGAGAAAGTTGGGAAGTAAACCAGTGTTTACTACAGCAATGTAGTTTAATACAATGTTTTGCAAAATAAAAGTAGCACATCCTAAGCTTATTTTAGAAGCACTGCAAGTCAAAGTTAGCAAATAATAGTTTTTAAAGGAAATTTCACATTACATGAAAAGAGACTATTTAATCGTCATAAACATTTATTCTAGCAAGGAAAAATCATCATAACCAAACAAGTCTAACAAGCATACCAAACAATTACAGTACAAAAAGAATAACACAACACAACGACATCACCTCGATCTAATCTTAATAATAAGGTTAGTGTTCTAAATGAGTCTAAAGGTAGTGAGTGCACGAACAAAAGAGCGCCCGACTAGGCCTTATTATTCCATTTACAAATTTTATCCATTTATGTTCAATTTTAATCAAGTGATGGGTTTTTACTTTGAATCTTCTGTGATTTATGAAGCTTATGAGACATATGTACGTATTTAACAATTATTAATGCTTATAAGATGTTATAAACCACTTAGAAAAGTAATTAAATATGTTATAAAACTATAAAAAAAATTTAGAAAATTTTTGTATTTTATGAATTTTCATTAATTAAATTGGTTCCATTTTCTCTTTTCAGGATTTTGTATATTTTGACTTAATTGCTTTCAAATTGACTTGAAATTATTTCTAGAGATTTTTATTGAGTTTAAAAGCTTTTGATACAATTTTTGAAACATTGTTAATTTTTTTTATTTATTAAAATTATCTTATATTTTAAGCTATTTTTGGTTAAAAATACATAACAAAAAAGGCCTCTAAAATTCTTGAATTTTTAAAGAGATATTTGAAATGAAATATAAATAATCTCTAAAATTATCAAGTCATATTAAATTCGTTTTGAATTTTCATAAATTATTGTAATTAATGAATGAGTTTATTAATTAAAAATTATTTAAAAAAAGCTTTAGTAAGTTTATTTTGATATATATATTGGTTTCTTTTTTTTCACTTGGCTAAACGGTGAAAACTTTATTCGGTTTGATGTTTTCTTGAAGAAGTTATGAAAATTTTAACACATAAATCCTCAAATTCCAAATATACCCTTTGCGAGTTAGGGCTTAGATTGTACAACAGGATTGTACATGTGCCTAAAAGATGTGTTTGAGGATTTATGTTGCACTAGGCAAACAACCTTGATATCCTATGGCTTTGTTGTTTAAACCTAAGGAAGGGATGTATTAGTGTAGATCCTCTTGCTGTTGAAGATGGCCGGGCTGCCCACCATGTAAGCTCCAAGCTCCTCGTTGTAGCAGAGTTCAAGTTTTCTAGGTCATTTGGTTATAATGTCAAATCAGGTGACCCTATGGTTAAAGTTCTTTAAATTTTATTATGGGCATATAAAAGTGGATTAAAGCGACACCGGTCAAGATCTCACGGTTCCATCGTCCCGGCACCACTATTTTCTATTGGAATCACTTAATCCAAATGAATTTACTAAACTCAACTTAATGAGTTCCATAATTTCATTTAGACCGTGGGAAGCCTTGTTAGCAACCGTAGGTTACCTCCTCCAA
>NW_018165371.1:191847-192359 GCF_001263595.1 Phalaenopsis equestris
AAATTCAAAAGTCATTTTATGCTAATGAAGTTTCCAAAATTTTGATAATTATGGGAATTATTCTTTTATCTTGTAATTTGGCAAAGTGAAGTGAGTTTCTACCAATTAAACCCATTTTTAAAATTATCAAATGATTTAATTAAGATTATAAATTACCCATTTTCCATTTTGATTAAGCCTAAATGTTCATTAAGGCTAAAATATCCAAAATTACATTTTTGCCCCTAAGGGTCCAAATTTTCATAATTTGTCAAATTAAAGTCAAATGATTTTGGGATTTTTATGTAACCCTGCTGATAGGTCAATTAAGATATCAGAGGAGAAAATGTGAATTTTCACAATTCAATTTAATTCATATAATTATTTTCATGCAAAAATATGCATCTTCAAAGAAAATTCCAAAAGATTATCAGGATAATTTCTAATCACTTGAAATTTTTATGTAAGTTATCCCTAGATAAGAAAGTCATTTTGCCGAAATTTCATAATTTTTTGAATTTTTTGTGATTTAT
>NW_018165371.1:192459-203203 GCF_001263595.1 Phalaenopsis equestris
CTAGACCTCAACCAAAAGTGAGGTCAACACGTTCCTAGGGCATCCAAATCTCTTCCAAATTTCTTTTATCCAAGGGATTCTAGAGGTTAGAAATCACCTCTCAAAGGTAACCTTCATTCCTTGAATTCAATCCTTCCTTTTTAATCTAAATTTTCAGATTTATCTTAATGAGGGAGCTAGGGTTAGAAAATATTGGAAAACTTTGGGTGTATTTTGATTTATCTTCTTGATTAGCATATCATTTGCAATCATTTTATCCTATTCCTTACCCTTTGTAATTACAATCCATTTCAATGGCACCAATATCTAAGGGCGGGAAATCAAAATCTTCTTTTGATAAAAAGAAGTTTGTTAGCTTCAGAGCCGAGGAGCATTACAATGACTTCTTTGTATCAAAGAAGTTGATTGTTGAGTGTGGGTTCATAAGCCTTGGGGGTGCCTATGAGAGTATGATTGTAAGTCGGGATTGTGAAAATTTATGCTACAACACCTGTGTAGCAAAGATTCCAGCAGTTATGGAGTTTTATTTGAATCTTCTTGAGGCTTCAAATGGGTAAGTCTATGTGAGATAGAAGTAGATGGACATCCCTCCTTCCCACATTAATACTTTGTTTTCATTGAGAGAGATGTCCCTAACAGCTTCTACTTTAATATCACTCCTGTAGATACTGACATAGAAGTGATTATTAGATTCTTAAATGATGGTAAGCGTACTTGCAAGATTGGAAATGAAAATAAAGTCATTTTTCCTTCTTCCAAGCTAAATACAACTTCTAAGGCATGTCATTACTTCATTTCTGCCCTGTTGCTCCCCTCTAACAATCTGAACGAGGTCACTAGGGATCAAGCCTCTCTAAACTTTTGCATCCAAACCATGAAATTCATAAGCATAGGTTCCCTAATCCACCATTCTATATTCAAAACCATATGGGGGGGTTCTACTCTTAGTTTGGGGCACTCATCTGCTATCTTCTTATCATGAAAAAACTCAAGTGTGTCTTTTGTGAGTTTGGAGGAGAAGCTTCAGCCTCTAAAATCTATCTCCAAAATCAACCTTAGCTTATATAATAAACACACTACTTTTGGGCATGGGGCCAGTTCTTTTCAGTCCGCTACTCCTACTCTCAACCTTATCCTTCCACTAGTTCGGCTTCTATGTAAGAAAGTTTAGGTAGGCTAGAGGTTGATGTTTTCATCATTCAGACGATGGTTTGTGATCTACCAGACCATATGTCACATATATATTGGTAGAATTAAAACCAATACGATCAGTTTGCTAGTTTCCAAGCTGCTCAACTGGAGATGTAATGGAGTAATTTAGTGGATTGGAGGTGACAATCCCATTGAATTTCTAGTATATTTTGCTCACCAACCTTTGAGCATACCCACCAGCCAATGGAGGAGGATTCTAGGGTGGAAGATGATGAAGAGAACGAGGAAAAGGATGAAGATGAGGATGATGAGAAGGAAGATGACAAAGAGAGGGAGGATTAGTGACTGTTTTCTATTTGTGTGGATGCATAAGATGTCATTTTATTGGTTATTTCTGTAGTTTGTATTTTTATTAGCTCCGTTGTATTGTTACTGCAAAACTTTTTATATTTATGTTTTAATATTTGAACTTTCTGGCACAATTTTATTTGGTGGTACATTTTATTATATACTTGTCGATTTATTGATGATATGAGCATGTGATAGGAAGTATTATTGTTATTTATCTCTCCATTTGAATTCATGTTTTAATTGTGATAAATGTTTGGAATTAAGTTTGGGGGAAAATTCTTGTGGTGCTTAAAATGATTTTTTTTTGTAATTTAAGTTTAAATAGTTGTTTTTTTATTAACTTGAGAAAGTGGGCATAAAAATAGACCTATAGAAATCTTGATGAAGGATAAACTTAGTTAATTATTTTGAACTCTATGTAAAGTAAGCTTTACAATTCAACACATAGAAAAGTGATTAGCATATTCACTTTCAAAAAGTATTATATATTTGTTAAACTAGGTGCATTTAAATGTACATGTAATATGAATTTAGCCTCAATAGAATTATATTCTTTATCTAATACTTCTTAAATTTTTAAAATGTTAAAAAGAAGATAAATGTGGAGCGTTTTAACTTAAGAAGATGATAGTAGAATTCAAAATTATTACCAGGCCTATCCAAATACAACAATCCCCAAGGAAATATGCGTAGAATTGAAACATTCATCCTAAAGTATGAAAAGAAAAAAAAATG
Organism: Phalaenopsis equestris; assembly: GCF_001263595.1. Taxonomy (NCBI): domain Eukaryota; kingdom Viridiplantae; phylum Streptophyta; class Magnoliopsida; order Asparagales; family Orchidaceae; genus Phalaenopsis; species Phalaenopsis equestris. The sequence goes on from NW_018165371.1 coordinate 194,698, forward strand.
AGTGGTTTAAATGAATATATATATATATATTATATATATATATATATATATATATAGGAGATGCTTGAGGAGATGTCTTACCAAAAGTTGGTTCTACTAAACTATTTTTAAATTAAAAACTCCACAACATTCTTAAAATTATTCATATTTAAGAAGTATCAGTAGACTATTTAAAGGAGAGCTTGTTTTTGTATATTTGTTATCTAATGTGCACTATTTTAGAATTTACTATTTCCTTTTTGAAATAAATATGAAATCATACTTTCTTTGTTGAATACAAAGTTTCTTATACCTATGGACTGGACTTATTTACTAGAGATATATCATTTTAATAACTATGGATATTTTGAGGAATGATTGCAAATAGTTCTCCATGGAACCCACTCCTATAAGTTAACCAATTCAATATTTCGGCTTTGGTGTTAAGAAGGGGCAAGTAATCATTAAATTTGGATAATTTTGATGTGTAGATGAGCTAGCTAGTATTTATTGATATTTTTACACATTTTTATGGATAAAATTATACTTTAAGAAAGATATTTTTGTGTTTATCTTGCAAGTACAACATGAAATTGAATTGGGAAATCAGGAGAAGACTTTGAGTTTATAGGAGAAAAGTGGCACTGGCGACTAAGCGCCAATCCATGCCTTACCAACACGAGAGAGCCAACCATTGGGTGCCTAGACACCGTGGTACTAGTGCCTAAGCACTGGACCTTTATACGCTTAAGTTCCCTTCTATTCCTAAGCAGACAGAGATCTTGGCTCCTAGGCACCAAAAGTTGCCTGGAGCAGTTGTTGCGATTCAGGAATTCAGATGTGTGGATTGTGTAGGGTTGCAGAGGATCTGTAAAAGCTAATTAAAAGATTTTATAAATAGCAATACATTAGGGAGTTAAAGAGTATTGATGTCAGTGGGTTATGTAATGGGTTATGCTTGCAGTGGAGAGCCCTTCTTCTTCTTCCAGTGTAGAGGATAGGGAGAGTTCTACAGGAGCAACAACCTAAGAATTTAATAAGTGTGTTATTGATTCATCTTCTGGTCATTGTAAAGGAGATAAAGCTAAGTCCTTTCGTATTCTTTTTGTTGCATTTCAATTGTAATAATTGGATAGTGGATTTCTCTAATTTTAATGAATCGGCTTGGTTCTTTTATCATGCTTCTTGAATGGACTTTTACTCTTCTTTGTTAAGATTAAGTTGGATGGTTGAAATAAGAACTGTGTAGTATCTTAATTACTTAATATGGTGATGAGAAACCTTCAGGGTTTAATTTTCTTTTCATTCTGACCAAGAGAATTGTTAAAATAAGTTAAGAATAATAAGTCTTAGGAAAGTCTATAGTATAATAAACTAGGTTATTCACATTAAACTATGGGGTATAGGTTGATATGCCTTGTCAGGTGATGCAAATGTTAGATAAATATGCTTTGATGGGTTAAATATAGGATTTATGGGATTAAAGTTGTTTCTAACTAAGCTTCTTTATGCACTTGAGAAAGGGTAATGAATAGTATTGCTCCTATTTGTTAATAAACTATTATACTTGCAATTTTTAATTTCATGAAATTCTCTTTACTCATTACAAGGAAGAGCCACAAAGTAATTGATAATTTTAGTAAAATTGTGATAATTTAAGATTATTATTGTAGGACTTTAACTTTTAAATTGCTTGTTATGCTTTTGGATTACTTTATAGGACTCTAACAAAACCGAAAATATTAGGCTATGACTAAAACCAGTATGCTAGAACTTTTCCTAAAAAGGATTACCTCGTTCTTTATGGGATCGACATTCTGAACTCTAAAATCTAATATTACTGATACGACACATGCACTTGAGTGAGCCCCCTCTATGTTGTAACACTAGGAAGCGGTATCAATATTCTCTTATCCTTATCACAAAGGCCGCTATCAAGGAGCAAGAGAAAAACTTAAACATAAACATAAAAAAAGCGTCAGAATGAATCTCAAATAACTCTGACAGCCGATAAATAAGATGACGTGGAGGTTTGGGACCCACTAGAGGAAGTTTGAGGCCCACTTTTGCCCTCCCAGTTCTTGCTAATCAAGAGAAAATAACTTCGTGGAGGGTGAAACTAGGCTATCCTCTACAAGGGTCATTGGTATTAACCTCGTACAGACAGCTCCGTCAAGATTCCTCAAGTAAGTCAGGTAGATTATAAGAACCACCCAGATCTAAGGTAGTCGATCAACACTTCTCGATCAACGCTTCAGCCATAACCGCCCGAGTCATGACTCAACCAATCATTTTCTTTGGTTCTCGGGGCATAACTGCTCAAATTGAGACCCATTCATCTCAAGCTCCTAACTATATAAGTATGCATTGACCAAAATACCCTCAGTCGTATTTAATTTACTAAGGGTACAAAATGTAATCTTACAAACCTCAATCCTATAAATAAAGGCACATTTCATGAATAAAAGTAATGTGATTTCACTGTTCATTATTGTGCTCTTTCCTCTTTTCTTCCCTTTCGTGCTTTATTCCTTAGGCATGTCTTCTAGAAAGATTTGGATTCAACAACAACACAAATATTTGAGTGTGATTTTGTAATGTAAAATGGTTATTTTTGAGCTATTATTTAAATTTTTTATAATATAAATAAATTATTCTTCTATTTTGCTTCCATGTTACTGAACCATATAATTCTAAATTACATAGTTGATGTTATTAATTAATATGTAGTTAATTAATATATAGAAAACCCTTAATTAGCTCACTTGCTCTTAGGTTCGCTTCAAGTCTCTACATGAAAACAAAAATATTTCAACCCATAAGTGGCAAATTTGAAAGAAAAAACAATAAATGCCAATCGCACACTTGCATTCCGCAAAAATGAGAAGATAAGCGGGGGAGAGAGATGATTCCGCCCCCTCCCCCTCCTATTGATGGACCGTAGGTGCGCGGTCCACACCTAATATTTTGTCGGTTTCATGATTTGACTTTTGGCTGTACTCATCCATCATAGACATACTTTATCTTTAATCTTTCATGCATTTATCAAAGTAATGATGAAAAGTTAAACAAATGATAATAAACACTAGCAACATTAGGTTAAAAAACTAAAATACTTTTTACATTGTTAAGAGGTAGAGATCAATATGAAAAGGATAGTGAGAATTGTCTTTACTTAGGAGGGTTTGTTGACTAGGTTAAATTTCAATACAAATTTTCATCAATTGACAAATGATTAGTTTAAAAGGATTATTTAGTGTTGTAGCATCTACAATGATTATGTGCACTTAGTTTTGGATGGGTCTAGAAGGATCACATTCCATTGATTGAGTTTACCTTTAATAATAGCTCCCATATGAATACTAGTATGGTGTCATATGAGGCAGTGTATGGTACGAGATGTTTGACTTCTTTATCCAAGAAAGATGTGAGTGAGAGAAGTTAGTTTGGTTGGTAGATGATACTATTGAAATGATCAAATCAATCAAAGATAGATTGAGCAGATCAAAATTAACAGAAAAGTATTATGATCCTAAACATCAGGCAGTTGAGTTTCAAGTAGGTTACTTTGTTATTTTAATGGTCAGTCTTATGAATGATATGAGTAGAGTTGGCAGAGTGGATAAGATAAGCCCAAGAATTATTAGATTTAAGGTGATCAATAGAGTAGGCAATTTTACTTATCAAATATTACTACCCAACCATATCTTCTATGTGCACGATGTCTTACATGCTTATGTGTTGAAGAAAAGGGTTTTTGATACAAAGCATAGAGTTTCTGATGATGAGGTTGGGATACAATCTAACTTGACCAATATAAAGGAATTTGAGAATATATTTACCTTTGAGGTGAGGCGACTGAGAAGAAAGTAGATTCCAAAGATTAAAATTCAGTGGAAACAATGATTAGAAAGATGAGCCACCTAGAAAAAAGAGGTTTGTATGAGATAGTTTTATCTAGAGTTATTTGCTTGTTAGCTATTTTGAATGTGAATGATACCATTTTTTTAAATGGCAGAATGTGAAGGACGCTTTTACGACATACCAAATATCTTTTTTTTAAAGAGCACAGACTCTCATTTTATTTCATAAAATGTAAATTACAAAATCGGGAAAGAGGTCCCACACACACGCACTACAATTCCAAAAGAAAAAGAAGGGTCCTCTTTCCAAAAAAAAAAAAAAAATGCAACTCAAAAAACCCACCAAACACACTCTAAACTAGACATCCAACATTACTAAATGATTAAGAACATCAGGTAAAATATTAGAAATAAAGAGAGCACTCAGAAGAGAACCTCGATTTGCAGCCCAATCAGCAAGCGCATTTCCATCTGTCTTAGTATGAAACCAATAGATATTAATAGATAGAAACCAATAGATATTAAGATCTTTAGCCATGGATTTGATCTTCTTAACCTGCAAGTTAATACTACAAAGGCACACAATATCAAATTTGCACACTTTCCAAAGGGTAATACAATCCATTTCCAAAATAATATTATTCCCTTTCTCGCAAGCATCAAAGAAAAAATAATAACATCAGCCTCAGCCAAAATGGAAGAAACAGGTAAAGTAGGGGTAGCAAACCAATATAAAACAATGTCATTCCAGTCCCTACAAACTCCACCGACTCCCGGACAGTTCATTTTCCAACTGCCATTAAAATTAATTTTAAAGAAAGGAGCAAAAAGGTTTGATCCACCTTTTATTGCAATAAGAACTAGCAACAGTATTAAAGGAAATAGAAAGATGAATAGCAACAGAAATCTTATATCTATTAGTATTCTCTTTTAAATTATTTATAGAATGACTTTTATAAATATAGGAACAGATAATCGCAAAAGTTTTCATGGATGTAAAAACCTCACCATTATGCTTAACAGAGTTCCTAGAAACCCAAATAAACCAAAGCACAATAGAATGAAGGTTAGTTAACAAATGATGCTCTTTATTTTTCCAATCCTCAAGGATTTCAGTAATGGTATTACAACCATTATAAACATCCATTTTACCACTAAGTTCAGAAATACTTTTCCAAATATTACTAGTAAAACTACAAGAAATAAAAAGATGCGTGAGGGTTTCCTCATCGTTATTGCAAAGATAACACTTAGAGGCCAACCATAAGCCCTTAAATTTGAGTATTTTATCAACAGGGAGAATCTCATAAAAGAACCTCAAAATAAAAAAGGATATAGAGGGTTTCACTCATTTCTTCCAGTTCTAGGAAAGATCCAAGCCCTGAACATTCTGCTTCATTCTAGCAAAAGTTTTGGTAATAGAATCATCAATCTTACCTTTAACCTTAGGAATGTATTTCATATCAGCAGTAATGAGTATATGAGAAATAAAAGACGCATCATTATAGTGTACCATATTAAACAATATGGGCAAATTTCAATTGTTATCAACCCAAAAATCCTTAACAATAATATTAATTTTTGAGGGCCACCATAAAAGTCTTTAAGAGCATCATTCCCAAGAAAATCTTCATACCAAAAAGCAACATCCCCTTCACCAACCTTCCAAAACAAAAGATCTTCTACTTGAGGAGCAACCTTAAGCATCTCCTTCCAAATAAAGAACCAGAATAAGAGAAAAAAATAGAAAGAGGGAGAGAATTAGAACAATACTTTGCATGAAGTAAAAAAACCCAAATAGAATTATTCATACGAAAACGCATCCATAGTTTCATAAAATTAAATTTAATAGAATCAGTCAACCTCCTGAAACCCATGCCACCCTTATCCAAAGGCTTACAGAGCTTCTCCCAACTTTTCCAATGAATATTCCTCTTATCAGCACCATCGCAAAGAAATCCATTAAATAAAATCTCAATCTATTAATCAAAATAAATAACATACCAAATATCTCTTATGATCTGCAAGTTTATTTTTTGTTTATTAAATTTCTAAAGTTTTTAGAGCTCATTTTATGCCCAATTAATTCGTCAATTTTTAGTAGTTTTGGTTAGGAGAAAATTTAACTTATAAAAATCAGCCTTATTATATTAGAATAATTTAATCTCTTTTGTTTTATGTCTGATTTACAAATACATCCTATTTGATTATAAAGCACACTTTATTCAATCTTCAGGTCATGAGTAAGAAAACAAAAGGTTTCTTATTAAATTTGTTTTCATTAAGCATTTAGTACTTCCTTGTAAAAGTAGGCTTTTTGGTTCCATCTAGGGTCCATTTTGTTAATTTTTTTCACTAATGCATTCTAGACATGATTTTTTATTTATTGAATATTTCTTCATCAAATTTTTAGCCTTATACTTTAAGATATAAGAAAAGCTTTGTAAAGTTTATAAAAATAAAATTAACAATTTAAATAGTTCCAACAGTATCCTTTTATATATATTTTATAAAAGCATTATTTTTATTATCCTAATATTTCTCCACCACCATTTCACATTTCACTCCAATTTCTTTCATCAAGAGAACATGAAGAGAGAGAAAGAAAGAGAGAGAAAGAATTCTAGTGAGGAGTCTATTTTGAAGGCCTTGAGTCAACTTCGTTGATTGGGCCAGCTGAAAAAAATATTTGGCTCTAAGAAAGGAAAAATTATTCCATACGGATTGGACACCACACGCAAGCTGCATGCGGTGTCCGCACGCAAGCTGCGTGCGGTGTCCGATCCGGACAGTAAATCACCTGATCTACGGTCCCGATGTATTTCGGTGGGCCCTAAAAAAACAAAAATAATTCTGGTCGTAGATCACGGACCGTGATCTACGGCCAGAATCGGACACTGCATGCAGAGACGCATGCGGTCTCCGCACGCAATAATTCCTCCTAAGAAAGCTACTACTACCCCCCTACTTCATATTTTAATTCGGTCATTTTCCTAAAGTTTAGGCATTTTATTTGGTAAAATTTCAAGCAAACTCAATTATGCAAAGGATTTACCAACTTTTATGGAGTAACTTTTCATATATTATAGATTAGATTTTGATAAATAATTTGACATAAGAAATTTAATTTTTTTATTAGGTATTTAATGTTGTATAATATATTATGCATTTTAGCGAGTTAATTGAACCCAATAAAATTTACTATATAGAAAAAAAACGACTTTCAAATTTTATTCCTGTAAATTATAATTTTAATTATATTTAAATTAATTTCCCAACAAATATCACTTTTAATTATATATGCTGATTTGTACTGATTTTCTGCCACAAAAAAAATAGGGAGAAGTGCAGGTGACTCTTTGGACGGGTGACTGTCTTTTGTGCATTCAATTATATTTGGTGTATACGTACTTCTGTTATATAATTATGATATGATCTGAATGAATTTTCTGTATTTATATCTTATATTATTTTGATAATTTTAGTGACTCAATGTTTATGAAAATTATAAAAAGTAAATAAAAATCATTTAAAATAAATTTGGAAACTATTTAAACGTTATGATCTTGACACGAGACCGCCCGCCTCGATATAATGGGTTGCATTGCGTTGGGTGGAAACAAATAATTTATACTTTTTTGAGCTAGATATGCTTCAAAATAAACCCTTTCAAAATGAGTTCTATTTTTATTATTATCTTCCATTTGTTTAAATATCTTCAAAAACATGACCAATTTATTGTAACAGAATAAATATAATATTCAGAGTTCCATATTTAATTTATTTGCATATTACATAGATGCATTTGTAAATACTTAAAGAATAAGCTTAATCATTTAATAGACTTAATATTTATTTTTATAAAAAACCAATTTCAATGGACATCTAACACCTCTGAAGAAATGACATTTATACTTCTTTATTCTGGATAATTTATCATGATCTTATATCAAAACATAAACTTGATTAGATTTGATTTATATTCATTTAACATCTTCAATCTTTGCACTGTATTGGGAGAGAATATTTAGGTTTAAGCTTTAGGTTTTTTTTCTGACAAGATTTACTTAAGCTGCAAATCTCTCTTTTGCAACTTCAAATCCATCCTTCCATTCAAATTTTCATTCATTTTTGTTTACATTAATCATAATATTGAATATATTTCAAACACCTTTTTATTTACATAAATCAAAATGAGATTATATCGAATTAAATTTGGCCTCCAATGGGGTGGATCCCCAAAATAATACCCCTTGCCTTATAGTTATAAATGATGCTATAATGAGGGAGGAGATAGTCCATCCCCTAGCCCAAGCAACTGTACAATTCTGGCAATTATATCAAATCCAAGAATGTAAATTTGTATAATTGAATTATCTTTTTTTGTAATTGGAAAATCATGATGAGATAATCTCTCTGGCTATAGTGGTGCAAGTTTAGAGCCCAGATCATTTAATAATTAATTTTTTTATTTTTTATTTTTATTATTATTTGAGTTCAGTCATTCTGTTGAAGACCTTAAAATTCAAAATTTATGTCAATGTTTGTTCTTGACTAACCTACTGCATCAAATTATTATGATTTTAACATACTTCTATTCAAATTTGGATCTTTTATTACATGGGATGAAATACACACACACACACACACACACACACATATAT
>NW_018165371.1:203443-220062 GCF_001263595.1 Phalaenopsis equestris
TATATATATATATGGGGTTTAGCATTTAGTTTCTTAGCCTAAGATCATGGGTTCTAATTATACATATTACTCTTTCAACCCAACTTTGCCAAAAAAAAAAAAAATACTATCCTTTTAAGTACAGCTTTAACACAAGTGATGAAAAAAAAGGCATTTGATCAGACCAAAAAAGTAACATAATTTTATTTTGCGACACAATAATTGGAGTGTCATTTTCTACAGCAAAATGGTTATTTTCCGGTTATTATGTAAAAATTTAATAATATAAATAAATTAATCCTCTTTTTACTTACATTGCAGAACCATATAATTCTGAATTACGTAACTGATTTTTAAATTATTAATTACCTCACCCGCGGTCCTGCTGAAAATATTATTTCATATTGATGCATGTGGTGTCCTATCTCTACTGTCGATCACTGCAAAAATGTATTTCAGTGGACCCTATTTTTAATTTTTTTTTTTTTTAAAAAAAAATTGATCAGTAGAACAACACAATGACCTCCGTGTGGAATAGTTTCTCCTTGGGCTATCTTCTGAAAACAATAATAATATTATAGCCCATAACACGCAGGTTCCAAGGCTAGACTTTTGGCTGTACTCATCCATGCTATACGTACTTTGTCTTTAATCTTTCACTTATTTATGTAGCTGATGTTGAAACGATAAACAAATGGTGATAAAAACTGGCATCATTAGGTTAAAAGGCTAACGCACCTTTTACATTGTTAAAAAGGTAGAGATCAGTGTGAAAAGGATAGCGAGAACTGTCGGAAATATAAAATAGGCCATCGCAAATCCAAGACAACCTACTCTTTTAATAATAGTAATTAGGTTTTGGCTGTCTCGAAAAGCTTTAAAAAGCCATAATTTTTCAACCTAAAAGGGGTTTGTTCTCATTAAGATATAGACTGGGAAAGGTTCACTTTACGCCAAAGTAGGTTTTTTTTTTTTTTTTTTGTAGGTGTTTGATTAATTGAGTTAATAATTCTCTGTTGATTTATTTTTGTTTGTAAATTTAGATGAGTTTTTGAAAAATAAAAAGTGCATGCTGGTTATAATAGGCCTTATCAAATTTAAATCATCAATTAAGAAAATATTTAGACTTTAAAAGCCTCCAAATAAAAAATTTGCTGTCATAAAGCTCGTCTCATCAAAATGACATCAAAATCAATTAAATCGAACTTCAAAGTAAAATGAATGAGTTGGACTATAATGAATAGTTTAAAACCAATCCAACTTGGGTTGAACTTTGTATTCCTCGTGTATAGAGATCCTATTCATGTGAAATTAAGGGGGTGGTAGCAGCCACCGGTCATTGGCTAATAGGAAGGAATGTAATCGAATAAACTACCCTTAAAGGTCTATTTTGTGAAGAATGCATAAATGATGTCTAGGTGGGCAACATATTCCACTGTGCATGATTCACCCAAAATGATCTATCTTATTAGAATTCCTCTAAGCTCCATATACTTATTTCATGAGTCATTTTTGTTCTGAGTAATTTGAATCATATCTACATCATTTTTTATGTATCCAAATTTATTCCATAAATCTTGTTTTATTTATTATCATTAATCTGATAATAAAAATTTCATTTGGTTGACTTGTGGGGTTATGGAATCAAGATTTTAAACTTATATAGCTTTGTATGTTGACCGAAAAATTTACTAGTGATGGTAAGAAATATTCAAACCACTAACACCAAGCCTAGTCAACTATTCAGGTTAACTTGGTCTTTGACAAGTTGTTCATGCAAGTCAATTGCACGATTGTTCAATCTTATTTTAATTGAAAAATGATATGAGATACTTCTTCTTCTATTGATATGTATAAATAATATCCAAGCATAATTTATGTTAGGGAATTAAATAACCCTTTAAATTACAAAAATGATCAAAATTTTGATTATTTGGAACTTTTGAACTTCTATATGATCAATTTTGGTTTATTAGGACCAATCCTATGGAGATTCATCTTTTAGTTATACCTCACCGTCACTCTTCCTCAAAAGTATCATACTTAAGTTGTATAATCCATCCCCCTATTTAATTTGAGAAACTCTCAACCCCTCATATGATTTTCTTCATGCCACATTGATCTCCTTCCTTGTGAATTTGGGACTACAAATTAATTCTTCATCACCTTCTACAAGAAATTCTCACAAATGTTTATAACAATATGATGCGAATGAATGCTTAAGTAAGTTCAAACTAGTTGATTGTATATTTGCTAATAAAATGACTTGTTATTAAGTGTGTGTTTGGGGCAGCTTATTGCTCGCAGCGGCATTTTGAAAACGCCGTCGTCGAGTTTGGCAACCACGTTTGCACTGCATCATGTGTTTCACCGTTTTGGGTTTGTTAATAACGCAAACTACGAGATGGCCCTCGATGTTTGCGTTTGTTAGCTGATTATTACCCTAGAGGCCTCCTCGCGTCTCTACCCAAGTGTGATTGTGGTTCACCGGTTCTCTGATTCTCTATTTCTTTCATTCTCTCAATGATCACTACCCCTCCTCTCATTGCACTCCTCTTCCCAATTTTTTCTACCGACAAATCTGTAGGTATAATATGAGTATGGAATTGTTTTGGTTGGATGGAATGGTTTTCGTAGTAGGTGTTCCTTCGACTGAGATTTGGATTTTGTTGGTTGGTTTGTGTTGGCTTTCATATTTAGAACTTTAATGCATCATTCTAGTGAGATCTGTATGATATGCATTCTTCTGTTGGCTGAGATTTGGGATTTTGCTGGTTGGTTTGTGTTGGCATTCACCCCTTCACTGCATTGTGAGGCTTTCGAAAAAGATCACTTGCACACTATATAATCCTTATGCATCTTGCATGTCTAATAGTTAAAGCTTATTTTATGAAGAAAATTTGGTGAAGTAACACTACTCGTAGGAGTTGTTGGTTTCAAATCAATAATTAGGCTGTTGCATTTGATTAACTTGCTAAAATTTCATTTCATGAGTGTCTCTGCTATTAGTGACGGGTTTGTTGTCATTGCTCTCAATTGTTATATGTTTTGGAAGACTGTTATGTCAAACCATTTCTTTAACATCAGACATTCAACCGTCATCTCTTTTACTTCCTTATGTATTGCTAACATCCTCTACATTTTCATAAAGAGAAAGAATCTTCCCTTTAGCTTAATTCAGAGAAAATTTTTATGCATACCATAAGGTTTCTATGCAAACGCTTTTCAAACAACCACAATTCATCTTTCTTTAGATATCAATCACGTTATCTATACACGAAAAGCTATATTGGTGTGAGATATGTGGACACATAAGGATTGTGTGATAGGTATGCAAACATTCTCTTATTTTTATTACAACTGGTCTGTATTTTATTGTTTGTATACAGTACATTTAATGGTATCAAAAATTAAAAAAAAAATCTTTTATATAATTAGCAAATAGAACATGTGGGTTATTGTCATCGTGATCTTCATGAAAGTAGTTTGATGAGATGAAATTTTATGGATTGCTGAGCTTGAACACTATGAACTCCTTTACTTGATAATGCAGGACCAAAGCACTTTCTAATCTCCGGAGAGTGTTAATTGAGTAGACTGTGAAGCCACGTGGTGTCAGTTTTGTATCAGTTTAGTGCATTAGCAATTTTTCATAACATCCTTTATTCTCTCATTCTTGAGTCCAAGTTGGCAATTTGGTGGCTATATGCAACGATTCATATGGAATTTTTGTTTGAAGTGGGAATATATAGCAAGCTAATCTCAAAAAACTTTGTTAATCAATTTTGATGTCACAAATAGTTGCATAGAATGTAAAATTTGTTGTACCTTTATGTTTTGAGAGTTTTGCATGTAAATATGAATGTTTGGGTGTTTAGTAGCCGATGTGCCATCATAGAATTGCTTGGTATGTATGCATAGCCCCTTGCATTTCTCCTAGGAAGCATGTAATCTACAGGTGCCCGCGGTGGACAGACGGACCTTAAGACTGCAAGTTCTTCAGATGGGCAGACATTCCGGCCGATTATACGACATCCTAAAAAGAAAATGTTGCTTGAGGATCTATAGTATCCTAACTGGAGAACGTTGCTTGTGGTTCGTCGGTATCCCAACCAGATTATGTTGCTCGAAGTTTTCTAGTGCCACAGCCGGACAACGTTGCTCGTGTCGTGCTTCTACATTTTAAAATGAATATTTTCATTCTTTTACTTATAGTTTTAACATGTTATTTCTTTTTTTTATTAAGTTTCTTGATACTCACTATTAAGTGAGTGTATATCTTATTTTGTACTATTGTGACCGGATTTTGTTGGTTCTGAAGGATCTAATGAGTAGTCATTTTAGTTTTATTGCAAATAGCACAATAGTTGCATGCCTGATTGGTCATTTATCCAGTAAAAACTGTGAATCAGTTGTTTTACAAATGCACAACCAAACAACTAAACAGCTTATCCAAAACAGGGGCAGAATAATCATTTGTCCAAAATCAGTTGTTTTCTAAATGCACAAACCAAACAGTCTGCGAGCTTATCAATATAAGCTGCTGATCAGCAGATTATCATGATAAGTTGCCCCAAACTCACCCTAAGACGTCAATACAACTAATTAATGAACAGAATGAAAGATATTAAAACATTTTGCATGAAAAAATGAGCTCTAAAATAACACTAAAAACACTTATAAAAATAAGAAGCTAGCAATGAGAATAAAATGATGATAAATGAAGATCCTACGAGACTTTGGAAAATAATTATGCTACTCATAATTATAGAAATTATCTCTATGAGTAGTCTTTTGCCGTAAATTGATAAATTTTGTCTTAAAAGTTGTTCTTAATGTTAAATGTCCAAAATTATTAAAATGTACTTATATTGGAAAAGAAATTACATAAAAAATAAGCATTACAAGCACTTAAGATTGTCTACATTCTGTAATCAACATCTTTTCCATTCTAAATTAAGTAATATATATATATATATATATATATATTAGAGCATGAACCAAAACATGAGAACAAATATTAGAGGATACACGTTTTTGGCTTAGCAAAAGGAAAATGGGTGATAGAAGATTCCAACTTGAGTACAGCATTCTTAGCGGCCATTAATTAATGATAAAAAAGTCCATAAAGGTCTAAGAAAGCAATTTGGGCTAGCTGAACATGTTGAATAATTAACTTGCCTCAAGTTTGAGTTCACAAGCACCTGATTCATGTCTTAATACATGACATCATTTGTATTTAAGAAACAATCTAAACAACTCTAAATCTCAAAACATAATAGGACTTACAAGTAGGAATAATAGTAAGATATAAAAGTAGAACAAATATAAAATTAATAACAATGCATTATGTTTTAAATTATCTTGAAAAAAGTAACTGTTGAAGGAAATAATAATAATAATAATAAGTATGATATAGTACATTTGTTCTATTAATTTTAGAGGATTCAATACTAATAAATGAAAATTTATGGTAATCAAATAATAATAACAATTTTAAGTTGTTATATCACATTGAGTGTCAACTAATTGTAATTAATGTTGAATGAACCTTCTAATACACGAACTGGTGTTGTACCCCCATCAATAGTTATCCTTGAATTTTAGCCATCAATGTTATTAGATATTGAGATATGAGATGATGAGTTCGAAGTGGTGTTGGGATGATCATCTTTCCATTAGTATTATCTACATATTGATTCTAAGGCTGTTAGAAATTGTAAACATGTTATAAAAAGAAACATAATCATGATATACAGTAAGATCTACCAGATTCAAAATTAGAGAGATCCAAAAGATACTTAAGGATCAACCTCATAAGATTCTTATATTTTTTTTCCTTTATTTTTTTTAAGGTATTGCTCATTTAGCATTCAACTTATTAAAAGTTCTCATAGGAAATCTTACCAATCTAATTCTTGTCAACCACTTATCTCTCCCATAAATTTTAACAAATTACTTACACAATTCGACACCAAATATATACTTATCATGCATGAAATCTATTTTCTATGTAATCTACTAATGAAAGTTTTGAATGAGCTATCACTATTAAAATGAAAACTTACTCTTTGAATCTCATACATGTTTTTCTTAATAGTTTATCTTATGTTAACCCTATCTATTATATATATATTTTTTTTTTTTTGTATACTCAATCTAACCAAAATTATTTTGTCAGGCTAAACTTTTTAAGTATAGTCTTAGTCATATCTAAACATGTTTTATTATTACATTCTACAAAACCATTCTACTTGGATGTTCTGAGGGATGGAAAACTATATTAAATGCTTAAATTATCACAAAATGATTAATATTTATTATTTATGAATTATCATTGGTGATTACTCCAAATGAAAACAATTTATAGTCTATTTCCAATTCATCTAAAAGATCTTATAAATTAGGATAGTGAAACACTCTGTGTTAATGAAAAACATCTAACTGAGGGTAGAATAATCATCTAAATTCTATACTTAAGTTTCTTTCCTCCAATCCTAATAGTGCTAGAAGTATAAATTGATTTATATGCTATAATTTTTTTAGTCCAGTATTTGAAATACTACTTTTGGTTTTGAAATATGTATTTTTATTTAGGAATATTATTTCACATAAGTGATTAGTTTAAAAGTATAACTTTAATGAACTAGTAGTTAACTTATTTATTATTAGTTTTGCCAATATACAAATCATAGTATATTTTAATCTTAAGCAAAAGAATAGAATATCCTAGGTTGTTTTAAGTATTTTGAGTAAACTATAAAATAAGATTTTTTTATCTATAAATTATTTGTAATATAATTACGACACTAGAACAATATCACCATTTATAGAAACAAAGAAAATATGATGAGCAAAATTGAGCACCATAATTTATTTATCATATAACTAAGTTCTCTTTAAAAAAAACTATGTTTTAGTGTCTTAACGTATCGACTTGAAAAGTTCTTTTTATATTTTTCCATTATAAAGGTACACTTAACCATTCCTTTATTTTGGCAAACAAACTTTGAATGTCACATAATCATATAAAATAAGCTTCAAATATATGTCCATTTGCCTTCATCGAATCTATTAAAGGAATATACTTGTATAAAATATGAAAGTATTAGTTTTAGAACAAAGATCATGATTAGCCAAGGCTTGTTATTAGGTGGATGAATGATTTTTGGATATAGTGAACTTAAATTGTTGCATAAGCTTTGGATTCCATACAAACTAAGATATTTAATAATGATTTTTTATTTATACTTTCAATAAACATAACATACTCTATCAAAAGAAGTGTCTCGATCTTTAGTATGCATGCATAGACGGTGGAAAGGACTTTTGTTGGTTCGTTGTTGTCTATCAGAGCTCTTATAGGATTTCTATCTAAATGATTGGCTGCATTATTTAAAGAATATTATACTGCTCTGAGAAGTATAAATATTACTTTAGAATAGGTTTAATCATTCAGATGATGAAAATCATTATGATATATTGGTCTGCGTAGCGCAAAAATAAAATTTCCTTTCTTATAAGTGTAAGATTGGGTCACTTTATTCTAGGGCTTATGATCCTTATAATGGCAATTCCTCATAGTTAATTACATCCTAAAAGTTTTTGAATCTTAAGAAAATTCTTGATTAAAGTATTGTCTTTTATTATGTAGGATTACATGTTTGGTATTTTTCAAATAGAACAAGTTCAATATTTGAAGATATTTTCAAATAAAAAAATTTTAGGTTTACTTAGATTTGCTTAAAATTGAAAGTTTAAGAATTATAATCATGGAAAGGAAAGAAAAATATTTAGCCAACATTGGAAAGGTATTTTCTGAGGATTAGAAATGTAAGATTGTTTAAAGAGTTAAGTTTCAATTTGAAAGATTGTATTCAAATGATTGGGCTTGAAAAGGTTGATTTTATTTGATTTGGGTTTAACCTAACAAGTTTGATTTTAAGGATTTGTTTTGAGTTGAAGGTTTGATTGGAGGATGTGTGTTTGAATGGTATTTGAAAGTTGTTTGAAGGTTGCAAAAGTTTGCTTGAAGGTTGTTTAAAGGTTGAAAAAGTTTACTTGAAGGTTATTTGAAGATTTTTTTAAAGTTGTTTGAAGGTGAAAAAATTTCAAAATTTTGCAGTTTTAAATTCTTAAGAATGTTTGTTTTTTTTTTAATGTTTGAAGTTTAAAATGTTATTTTTGAAAATTCAAAAAGAGTTGAAGTTTTGAAAATAATTGAAGGATTTGAAAAATTGTAATTCGTAAAATTTGAAGTATGATAAGTTTGAAGTTTAAAGTTTAAGAAGTTTAATTTTTTTTTTTTTTTTGAAGTTTTGAAAACATTTTTGAAGTCTTAAATGTTTGGTTTGAAAATTGAAAAGGCTGAAGTTTTTTAAGTTTTGAAAAGGGTTGAAATTTTGATAATGTTTGAAGGCTAAAAAATTTTGAAATTTGAAAATGTTGATTTTTAAGTTTTGAAAAGGGTTTAAAGTTTCAAATGTTTGATTTAAAAATTTTGAAGTTTTAGAAAGGTTAGTTTTGAAGTTTTGAAAAGGTTTTTAATTTTGAAATGTTAGTTTTGAAAAGTTTGAAGTTCAAAAATTTTAAGGTTTTTTTAAGTTTTGAAAAGCTTTTTTGATGTTTAAAATTTTTTGTTTGAAAGTTAAAATACTTGAACTTTGACAAGTCAGAAGTTTTTATAATGAAAAAAGTTTGATTTGAGGGTAAAGGTTTGATTTGGTTTGAAAAGGTTTTATTTGGGCGATTCATATTCGAGTTGAAAACTTGAGTTAAGATGTTCTAATTTTAGGGGTTTGAATTGGAAACATTGATTTAAGTTCTTCAATCTGAGATTAAAGAGACGGGATTGGTTGGAAGGGCTTTTAGATTGAAGTTTAAAACTAACACTATAATAAACCTAGACTATATAGGTAGGATATGTAGGTGGACCAACATAATTTTTGGATTCAGGATACTCACGACTTTTTATCATCCAGATTCATCTGTTTCCTTAAATTATTATCCAACCAAATAATTAGAGCCATCCACTTAATATTATAGCGCTGACAAGTATAGAATTGCTTAATATTTGTTGGTTTGAGGTAACTTTATCAGTAAATATAGGCGATTTCATCCTAGAGCACCTACATAGTCTAATAGGGTTACAAACTAGTTGTTGTATATGTTCTAGTCCTTAGCACTAATTAGGTTTACCTAGTAGACTAAAACAAAAGTAACTACTTTTATTATTCATGCTATTTTTAAGATAGAATTTTGAAAGTTACATAAAAGTTTTTTTTAAATTGCACATAATTTTCTCTATACCTAGAACTTCTTAAAAGCATTTCATATGGATTAATGATTTGTTATTTGTACATACAAAAAATTTAATGTGAAAATTATCTAAAATGATAATTCATGAATTTGAAATATGTAGGATACGAGATCCTACAATTTTTTTTTAATATTTTAGTTTAAACTTTAGAAAAACATGCTATTTTAATGTCAACTAAATTTCAAAAAGGAACTTCTTAAGAAGTTTGACATGAAAGAGCACATTGTGTATAAATTTTATGAGCTAGAGGACACAACTAGATAAAGAGCCTAACGAAATGGCAATCAACATAAAGTGGTACTAAAGTATGATTGAATCATTACCACAATATGAAGTTTTGATATTATGTTTGATTTATGCTTATGTGTATGATTTAAAAGCATATCGTAAAGTGTCTCATGTGATGTTAAATAAAGCATATTTTTTGTAACTCTAGATTAAGAATATGGTATCCTAGGACTAGCACAACAATCAACCTTACTAATCATTATAATTCTATTTTTTTCTAGAATACGATATAAAAGAAGATAACATAATTAATATAAATTTCATTAGGCATTCATTAGTTTCATGATCCATTCAAAAGAGACTTTTTGATGTATTATCTATTTTGATTAATTTAAAAATTGTTTTCTGGAGCAATACCTATTATTGAGGTAAAATAGAAGAGAGCATTTACTTGTATTTCTAAGTTTCATGGCTCGAGTAATAGCTCCCTGATTTTGGAATTTTGCAGACAAAATTTCGATTACGTACGATAATACTAATTCAATCTTTTATTCAAAGGGTCCAATACAAAGATTTAAAATGAAGCACATTAACATTTTTATTATTTCATCTAACACTGTGCATTTAAATATAACATGGACATTTAGTTTATTGACATAAATAGTTAGTTGGCAAATATGCTTGAAAATTTTTAGGTCTTCACTAGTTAGTTTTTCAAAAGTAAAATTAGGAGTCATAGGCTTAAACACTTGAATTTTCATTATCATTTATTTATTTATTTATTTATTTATTTATTTATTTATTTATTTATTTATTTATTTATTTATTTATTTATCTATTTATAGATTTATTTTATTTTAAATTTTTATTTATCTATATGCATTTATTAGTTTTTTTATTAATTTTTTGTCATTTGTTTATTTTTTTTGTTATTATTTTTGTTCATGAGGTGAGCCTTTAGGTTGATATACACCAATATTGCAAGTATTACACAGCAATATAGTTGAATATAAAATCTCAAAATATAAGAATTTTATATTAGTTAATAGTACTATACAATCCATATCACACTATATTAATCACATCATAGTATAATCCCAATCTTTGTTATAAACCAGACAATAGCCAAATGAGTCTTGCTAACTATGTTGAGTAGCTATGCTGACTAGATCAACCATACTATATGATACCCATCATACTGTATGATCAATCTTAGTCAAACTAACTATTTTTTGCCTTGAGAATGTTGAATGAAAGAAGGAAATGTACTTCATAATCCATATCGTTCTATATAAGTATTCTAATTTTAACGTAAATGGCCATAAATGCACTTCAAATCTTATTTGCTTGATGCATCTTTCTTCTTATCTTCTTGAAGTCCTTGAATGATTTGTTATTCCCATGGCAAGCAAGGGATTAAGAAGCTCCAGTTTTATCTTCATCCATCCAAAAACATGATCAATAGAACCATGATTCTAAATGATGCCTCAATTAAATTTTGAATGATATAGGAGACATTTAACCATCACCTAAAAACAAGTAATATATTAGAAACTTGTTTACTCCATTTATAAACTCCTGTTGAAACAGTACTTCAGTTTCTCATTTCCCTTACTCATATCACTTCAGAGTTCCTCTTTGATTTGTTTTTCAATCCTATCATTAATGTAGAGCATGCTATCATCCGTTCATTTGTGTATTATTTGCATGTTGGGATCATTGATCAAAATTTGCATGAGTATTTGTCTATTTTTAATAGTGGCAAATGTCCTCTTTTTATCATTTTAAACTATCCTTTAATTAGATTAATGTTAAACAAATGTTATGAAGCACATTTCTGCCTCATCATGAGCTATCAGTTACCGTTCTTATGCAAAATACTCATGCACTTCAGCTTGTGCATTAATATAATGCTATTCTAAAGCCAAAGTTAGGATGAACATCACTCATTTTGTTTCCTGAAGTCTCATACTAGCTTATGAGTTACATAGAATTCAATACTGCAGATAAATTATCTAATAATTAAAAAATTTCACATTTATTTTTTCAGGAAGATGAGACAAGCCGCTTTTGAATAAAAAATTTTCAAGAAAATAGCTTTTCTTATTGGCAAGATTAACTTAAGAATGACTCAATATGATTTTTTATATTGAGAAATGCTCTATATGATTTTTTATTGCTTAGTAGTATAAAACTTGAGATAATAATATTGTTATAAGTAGGAAACATAGCTCGGTAGGAAATGTTATATATAAATGAGGATTAATTGTTGTGAAATTTAGGGCGAAAAAAACACAGAAATCGACAAAAAACCAAAAGTACGAACACAGAGTTTAACGAGGATCGACAAAGATGCCTACATCCTCGGGAGCAGAGCGGCGAATTCACCATTTCAGAGGAGTTACATACCCATAGTGTTACACATCTATTTATAGATAAAACCCACAGATAAATTTACAAACACGCCCTCGCTCCCCCCAACCCACTAATCCAAGAGACACACCTCTTCAAATTCAAGAGACTTTAAATTCCTGGTATATGAGTCATGCCTAATATTAATGAATTACAAGTACCCTAATCAAGGTTAATAAAGATTTGGTAGATGTGACAGTCCAATCTGTTTACATACATATTAATGATTTTCAAGAGGAGTGGACACGCATGAAATTGATGATTAACTTAGTCTCGTTTGGCTTGATTTTCTGTGAGTAAATTAAAAACCGACCGCTCTTTCTATTTTAAATCAAGCCTTTTAAAGAGGCTTTTACATACATTCCACCTAATTCTTATGTATTTACTTATCTCATATCATCTTTTTTTTGGGTGACATATATGTAATTCTAGTTATTTAATTTAGAGGATTGTGTTAAATTTAATTTTAATTATTTGAACTATTTTTTTATTTGCTGTTATTATTTACATTTTAGTTAAGAAAATAAGTATTTTAGCTATTAAATTTAAGATTTTAGGTGTGTGGCGTGTGTGTCCTAACATTTATTTTTTTGGTGGTATGTATGTAAATCTTCCTTTTTGTTTAAATCATTGTGCTAATTTTAATTTTAATTAATTAGTAATAATTTTTTATTTTTTAATACTAATCAAGAAATTGTTTGTTTTATAGATTAGTTTTATGTATTTATGTTTATATTTTATTAAAATTAATTTATTATATCCTCATTATTACAATTTAACTATTATCATTCATACTTCTTTTTATAATTAATTTTGATCATTTTACCCAAGTAAAAGTTCTACTTTATATATATATATATATATATATATATAATATAATATAATATAATATAAAAGTTTCAGATGTACAGAGCTCATACATCATCACAATGTGTATTGTGACAGCAATTTTCAAGTCTCATCAATGAATGTCAACATTCCGTCAACTGACACTGTTTCAGTTCATCGATTGAAATATGCATCTGAAGTTGCGATAAAACTCTAGGCCATGCATCGAAAGAGAGGAACCAAGTTAAGTCTCTACAATGTAAGGATAATTCATCCGGATGTGGAGATTTAACTGTATTTCGGTTATATTCATGATATATTTTTGTGAGTACATCCTTAACACATTTATCCCCACATACGAATTCATCCACAAGTAATATATTTTGTTTTCCTCTCTACATAATATTCATAAATAGACAGTGCTCTGCAGCATGCAGAGATGATTGCATCATTATTGGAAACCTATATATATATAAATTTAGATCGCAACCATTAAGGTTGATAAGCTATTATTGAATGACTTATGTTTCCAGAGGCAAGTATTTGCTCCACTTTGATGAATACAAAATAATGTCTGGCTTCTCTGCTTGTCCTATTACTCATTTGCAGCATCCACGTTCCACACTGATATGAGCTCTTGCGTCTCTTTCCGAGTTGTATACATATGGAGATGAATATTTTGTAACAGTAGCTGCTCCATGTGAACCTACTTTATAGGTTTCCACTGTATTGAGATCTTAAATATATATAACTTTATAATTGTTTAAGTGATTTGGATAACATTGGGATGATGGCATTATTTATTTTGTTGATTTTTCTGTGTAATTTAGTGGCAATGTAAATGAGTTGGGCCACATATATCAATGATTCCGTGGTAGCACTTTATTTCATGTTGTTAATATCTGAGATCATCAAACGTTAGTGGAAAAATGGTTCGATATTCTTCATGCATTACTGGTTGTGAATTTAACTTCGGCACTACTTTAGATCAAGTAGATTTCTTAGTCAAGAGCCAAATAGTCTAAATTATTTTAAGTTTCTATGAGTTGGCCTATATCATATTAACTCTTTGTTAGCTCAATTTTTTTCTGAATTCATGAATGTATCCATCTTTCCACTTTTTATACTTAAATTATCATATATATTTAAGTACATATATATATATATATATAAGAGCGAATCTCAAGGCAGATGAATGGCTCAGGAAGAATATGCGACTGATTGAACATAGCCTTCGACATAATTTTTTGGCTGAGTATTGGCAAGGGAAGAGTATTGTTTGAACAATCAGCGAAAGGCACCACGAGAAGCTCCCGCAAGGTGGTAATCAGCCTCTGGGAAGATCGGTAGGGAGCACTCTTTCAGACTAGATATCAATCAAGTCAAGGCTTACCAGATGATCAGCAATCCTCATCGATCGAATCAGTCTTCGGTCTTATTATATACGAATAACTCTATAATTACCAAAAAGCCCCCCTGAAAAGTTAATGGTGAGGGGGCTAATATATACATTTGTAATGTTAGGACCTATGCCTATAAATAGGGGTCCATGTCATGAATAAATGACTTTTTCTTTTACTGTTCCCTATTATTCTCTCTCTCTCTCTCTCTCTCTCTCTCTCTCTCTCTCTCTCTCTCTCTCTCTCTCGCCCTAATCACTTCCAAGCCGAACCTCCTATTGCTTAGATGTGACTCTTGGACACTTTTGGATTCAACATTCTTTAAGGTGAGAAGAGCATGAAAACATGACGTCAACAAGAAGAGGAGCCCAGCAACAACAACAGGAGATCCCAGTCAAAGGAATGTAGGAGAAGCAGCATGCACCCGGGAGTTTATGGAAGAATTCATTCAAAAAGGCATGCAAGATTTGAGAACTCAGATTACCAACTAGATGTCAGGACAGTTCGCAGAAGCACTTAGAGCAGTCGTTGCCTTAGCAGCGAACCCAGTTTTAAGAGAAGAGCGAGCACGATAAGGAGCATTCAACCCCCCTCAAGGGGAACAACCAGCGAATAATGGAAAGAGGGTGATCCACCTGCAGGAAAATTCTGACAACAGTCCATAAGAAAACAGCGTCGGATTAGCTCCTACGAAAGAGAGAAAATGATCTGTATGGACCAAGGTAAAAAGGCAGCCAAAAAATGCCTTCTCTTTATAGTTCCCTGGAGTTGAACCTCTAAAGAAGTTCAATATATTGGTCTTAGAGATGTATAAAGGATGGTCAGATCTTAATGACCACCTGGCATCGTTTGAATCATCCATGTGCCTATTCAAAATTTATAATGCCCTCAAGTGTAAGTTCTTCTTCACAATGTTAGGATCAATCGCATTGAGGTTGTTCGATGGATTGCCCATGGGAGTAATTACCTATTTTGTAGAGTTCAGAATACTCTTTCTATCGCAGTTTGTCAGTGCCATGAGATCTAAGAAAATCGCCCAATCTATTTGGCAACTGAAGCAAGGAGGCAACGAAAGCTTACGGTTGTTTACCGCACGCTTTTTGAACAAAATGCTAGACATCAAGGACTTAAAGCCTAATATAGCCCAGACCGCACTGACATAAGGAGTGATTTTAAAGAAGTTTCATTTCAGCCTCAAACTCGTAGAGCCACAATGCTCGGCCAAGTTGATAGAAATGGCCAACAAATATATCTTCACCTATGAGATTACCCCTTAACCAGTCGAACAGAGACACCAAAAGCGACCACCAAATGACAGCAGAGGACAACCCAGACAAAGTGCACAACTGTCTAACCACCCCAACTATGAGGGTCACTCTGACAATCACTCCACCCATCATCATGAGGATCAGAGATGACAAACCAAGGCCTAGAATCATCAATTGTCATACCATCGTGAACACCCCCGGTATAATCCTAGGGTGCCACGCAAAACCCCACAAGGTGCCATGGCAAAAATAGTGGACGCCATCCAGGATAAGGAGTTCTTCAGAAAAGGAATGTTGATGAGGGTCGAAGCTTTTATTTGGAATAGTAGAAAATACTGTAAGTACCACAAAGATCACAGACACGATGCATGAAAAACACAGACAGTTGTGAAACATGTTCAAGGAACTAATAAAGGATGGGAAGTTGATAGAATTTTTTGTCCCTAGAGCCGCGACCCAATGGCATGGCAAAGCTCTCGCATGATGAATGACCAATGGGCCCATGAACAATAATGCAATTCACATTTTGGGGTAAGTTCCCACAATCTTTGGAGGAAGCAAACCACCCAGAAGGACAATCTAAAAGGAATAACAAATAGGGGAACTCTACGTCGCATCCTTTGCTTTGAAACCTAAGGGTCATCTCCCTATTTATTTCACCAACGAAGATCTTCCTCTAAAGTGAAATCCATATAATGATGACATTTTAATAACAGCAAAAATCAAGGATTACCAAGTAGAAAATGTTTTTTTTTATAGAGGGAGTTCTGTGAATGTACCTTGCAATGATATAAGTCCAACTGATCTTTGGATGTTGGTGGACATTTTGCAGTAAATATAACTTTGATGGGACATTGGCAAGTACAAAGCTTGCTTCATGGTGTAAGATATAACCAAGAATATGGAGTTAAATATTATAAGACTTTTAGTCCCATGTCCAAAATGACTACTCTTCGTGCGTTGTTTACTATTGTCTTTACTTGACAGTAATTCGATGTCTCAAATGCCTTTCTCCATGGTACTTTACTTGAAACGGTGTATATGAAGAAACCATCCAGGTATATGACCAAAGAAAAATATGTTGATATTTTTATACATATTTTATACTGTTTTTAATTATATTACACTTTAAAGAAAGGTATTTTTGATGTTTTGTGCAGGGGAATGATGAATTAGGGTCATTGT
>NW_018165371.1:220140-220615 GCF_001263595.1 Phalaenopsis equestris
GTTTTTCCTGAGGCAACAGGACAGAATTCTCCAGAAGTCCGCCGATGGCGCCCTCGAGGGCGCTGACGGCGAGATCGACGGTTATACCTACTCAAGCTTTGGATAAGGCGAAATTTTGAAGGGATGCTTAGTCAACTCTTGGGAAAGCTCATCCACAACTTTAAAAGAACATTTTGGCAAAAATTGAGAGAGGGGAGAGGAAGTGGTGAGATTCTAGAGACCCTGGAGGTTAGAGAGGTTCCATTAGTGTGTAACAATTGTGAGGATTTCTTCGAGAAATTGTAAGAGTGGAGGGAAAGTGAGAGATTTCTTCCTCTTTGCTACTTCGAAGAGGAATTTTGTTTGCTGTAAAGAAAGGAAGAGATTCAGAGGAACTTCGGGGAGTGTTCTTAGGGAAAATTTAGAGATAAGTTATTTACTTGTTGTAGTTTGTATGACTTTGATTTTATATATGAATTTCGAGTTTTGTTGTGTT